>NW_010405264.1:10858-18825 GCF_000710305.1 Buceros rhinoceros silvestris | reverse complement strand
GTGCTTAAAAAAAAAAAAAAAGGACCACTGTTTAGAGGTCCAGAAACTCATTTAAGCTGATTTCTGGAGGGAGATTATTTAGAAGAAAATTTCACTATGTTCTTGTGTAGTCAGTGACTCTGTAACGAATAATTATTTTAAACAATGCTTCAGGCATGCAGCAAGGTTGGCATTCATGCCATATTTTCAAGGCACTCAAGCATCTATCACTGTGCTAGGCCTTTGCATGTGTTTATATCTTGAGATCAGTTGGTAATCAAAGGAAAAGGATCATTGCTGTGAGAATCTCCACATTATCAAAATATGGCTCCAGCAAGTGCGATCCAGGTTGTGACAAATAGGGACAGTTTTAATTATTATTATTGTGTATTTTAAAATTGTCTCTACCATATATGTATGCATATCTCCTGTGTTCTCTATGGGTTTTACTAGTAGAAATGAATGATTGAAAAAAAAACCAAACAACAGGTTAAAATACTAAAGAATCTTTGTTGGCAGGAACAAGCAGGTTACATACTGGTGCCAACGCTAGAAACTCAAATGCAAGAGTTCAAATTTAAGCAGAGAAAAGGAAGATGGTGTTTGACCTTAATCAACACACACCCTGTTTCATTTAAGCTGAGCCCCACTGATGCACTTATCTACTACACAGGCGGGATGTAAATCAAAACTGAGCCTTAACTGTAGTGGGCGCTACTTACTCCCTTTATATTACAGCAGTCCCTCAATCACAAATAGCGGCAGTTCAACAGTTTGCAGCAGCTTGTATAATTTAATAGATGAAACAAAGAATATAGGAGAGTCAATCTGAGGTAAAGAGAAAATTTATTGAGCCATAGCTTGGCCTCTACGTAGCTTACTACTAGGGTAGCAGAAAAACCTACTGTCTAGTATCCCTGGCCTTATGTATCACATATGTCACCAATTAAGGAAGAATTCAGCTCTCACATTTTTATATTTTTACTAAAATAGTAGAATATGAACCATAACAGTGATTTAAACTGTTTGAAAGGACCTAGAGGTTGGCACATGCAGAGCACTTAACTTCAAATGACAGATTCTTATCTTGCCAGGCATTGCAGAGTCGTGTTTGGGAGCTTCCTGCAACAGTGATGATGATAGCTACTACCACTGCTCACCCCTTGGCTCAAGACTTCCCATGGAGTGGCTCCATTCAGAAAATAACTAGCTCCATTTTCCAGTTTATAGTGTACAATACAATAAATACCTTGCAATAGTGTATCTTCAGCTTTTTTACTGGAATGTCAATACTGTTCTATAATTGCTTGTTATTTTGCATCCCTTTCAGTTTTGAAGAAAAGGGCTCTTGATATTTTTACCACACAAATGCTATCACTAGTAGCTAATGATTAACACAGTAACATTTTAAAGAGCCAACCTAACTGATGAAAATGAATGTGAAAACTCACAAAATACTTAGTTTATCCATATAAGCTACAGGTACAGGGAAATTGTAAGTTCTGGTAGGATAGCCTAATACAGCTTTTTTTTTTTGGAGGAGCTTAGAAGTTAAGAACACATGCCTCCAGTACAGAACATCTTCAGCTTTAGCAGCATCAGTTATTTCCTTTGCAGCTGTGCTTATACCTGTATCATATTTCAGAATTCCCCCATGGGTGATTATTTGGTCTTTCTTCATGGATCTTTTTGTTTATTTTGAATATGCAGCCTTGGACTTTGCCTTCAGAGATTCAGAAAAAGTTGTAAAACCAAAGCAGTCCTAGAACTGCTAAAGTATATATGCGTTTTAGAGTCAGTTTAGAAGCCTTTTTCCTTCTATACAAAACTGGAGGTCTCCGTGAAGTTTCATAGTTGTAATGGGAGAGAAAGGAAAAGCAGACATTTTGCACAGCATGTTCCCCTTTCCTACTTGCAGTTCACGTAGAGTCATGTAATAAATACTGCAGCAGCATCAACTCTGTGTTGCTTCCTCTTCAACAAGCAGGTGAATAATGGTAATGCTTTTTCCCAGGACTGAAACTGCTGTTTCAAGGGCCCAGTTAGAAGTATTCTTCTTCACAGCCCCCCACGGCAAGAAATGGAGGGGAACAAACAAAATCAGGCAATTTTATGTGTAAACATTTTCAAACAAATGAAGAAATACTCTGTCCCCAAAGTGAAGGCATTTATGGCTCTATTCCTTCCAGAGCAAAAAGAGAACAGTTACAAAGGCTTGGGGTTTTATTTGTTTCCCAAGTTAAATAACAGCTTTATGAATACAAGCGGGGAGTCTCATGCCCCTTTGGCAAAAGTAACATGGTTGCCAAGGATTCCCTTTTCCTGTAGAAGTTTCAACCGTGTGTTCTCTCTGCTAGCAGGCTACATGTACATTTTATGTCACAGTGACCTGACTTGCCTCCGGGGTCCCTGAGTATGTAAATATCAGAACCTGGTATTCTGTACAAACCAATATGATTTGCAGGCGGCACCCTCAGGACTTCCCCTGAAGACACTAATTCTTCCCCTGGGTGAAGTCATAAGCTAAGATGTCCTGAAAACTACAGAAGCAAAACTTTAAGTGTTGTCAGCTGTACATCTCATTGACTACGTGATGATTACACCAGTGTAGACTTCTCTAAGCATCTGTGTGTGGGTTGTAATTGTCTCCCTTGCACTTCCTCCCCCCAATATGCTTGAACTCCTCTCCCCAGTCCCACCTAATTCTGGAGGCTACCTGTATTTTCTTTGCCTTATTGGCAGTTCGTTAGTACATGTGTAATGTTATTTAGTCCATTGACTGTAAGTCACAAGTTACTTGTATGGCAGGAGAAGATAATCCATAAAAATATTGTAATCAGAGAAATAGCAAGGGCTCTGAAGGAAAGTTGGGAGTTAATTCACGATAGCTGAGGCTACCTTCTGGCATCCCAGCCCAAGGGTCTCATTAATTTTTTCATGTTCTGCACTTAATTGTTTCTGATTTTGAGATAAACCACAATTTTATATAGTAATATTTTTTATTTACATACATGACACACAGCAGTGCCCAGTTCTCTTGCCTGCTGCTTAGTAGTAGGGATCTGCAGTCGTATGTGTGTATTTTAAAAAGGTTAGATGATCCATTAATTAGAAACACTGAAGAATGCTGCTGTAATGGAATAAAATTTAGTCCTAGTGTTAGCTTTGCAGGAGTGAATATGTTAGAGGATATGTGGTATAATTATGTTGATGCATTCCTGAGCAATTTTCTAGTGTAATATGCTGCACTGAGGTGAAGCAGAGCATTTGCTGGTGCAACTCTCCCTAACTAGATAAAGTATTGCTCTCAGTGTCAGGCTTCTCAAGAAACGCACATCGACAGAACAGCATATGCCTGAGAGCAGTAAACAATCTGAGTGCTAACTGGAAACACACCGCAGAAAACATCCCACAGCAAAAGATCACATTTGTTAACAATTTTGGAATCATTCGTAAGGTTCCTTAACATTACCCTTGATTTATGCCATTGTCTTCACAGCAGCTTCCACAGGCTTTTCCCATGTGGAGCCAATTAGTCTACTGGAGAAACACACATTCCTAAAGAAAAATAGAATTTTTAATCTTAAAAGAAATAAGAACATTTCGCCATTCCTAAGAATACTAAAGTTCTTTAGAGTATGGTGTTACCAAACCTTGCAGCATTGCTATGAAGTTGCGTAGTATTACTTCCTTTTAAAAGATGAGGAAAGAGAAACAGAACAGGTTTAATGTTTTTGTGAGTTTATGTTTAGATAAGGACCAGAAGCTTTGAGACTTGGTTCTCAGCACTCCCTCCTGGACTCAGCATTTGTTTGTTTCTGTATTGTGTATTCTTATAAACAGAAGAATTGTACTAAGTAGCTTCCATAAGTATTCCAGTGATAAAAGGAAGACTAGGGAAAATGTGGGCCCTCTCCAGAAGGAAATGGGAGACCTCGTTATCTGGCATATGGAGAAGGCATATGGAGGCACTCAGCAACCGGTTTTGCCACAGTCTTCACCGGCAAATGTTCCAGCCACGCTACCCAAGTCACAGTAGGCAAAGGCAGAGATTGGGAGAATATACTCTCCCACTGTAGGAGAGTAGCATGTTGGAGACCATCTAAGGAGCCTGAAGGTGCAGAAGTCCGTGGGACCTGATGAGATGCATCCACAGGTCCTGAGGGAACTATCAATCAGATGAAGTGGCTAAACCTCTATCCATCATATTTGAGAAGTCGTAGCAGTCCAGTGAAGTTCCCACTGATACCAGCTAAGGAGCCTGAAGGTGCAGAAGTCCGTGGGACCTGATGAGATGCATCCACAGGTCCTGAGGGAACTATCAATCAGATGAAGTGGCTAAACCTCTATCCATCATATTTGAGAAGTCGTAGCAGTCCAGTGAAGTTCCCACTGACCAGAAAAGAGGAAACCCCCACTTTTAAAAAGCGAAAAAAGGAAGACCTGGGGAACTACAGGCCAGTCAGTCTTACCTTTGTGCCCAGCAAGATCATGGAGCTGTTCCTCCTAGCAACTATTCTATGGCACTTGGAAAATAAGGAGCTGATTTGGACAGCCAACACGGCTTCACTAAAGGCAAATCATGCCCGACAAATTTGGTTTTCTAAAACGGGGTTACCATTTGGTGGATAAGAGAAGAGCAACTGATGTCATCTACCTGGACTTGTGCAAAGCATTTGACACTGTCCTACATGACATCGTTGTTTCTAAGTGGGAGAGACGTGGATTTGACAGATGGATCCCTCAGTGGATAAGGAAATCGCTGGATAGTCACAAACAAATTCAGTCACAGCTTGATGTCCGAGAGGAGACCAGTGATGAGTGGCGTACATCAGAGGTCAGTATTGGGACCAGTGCTGTTTAATATCTTTGCTGGTGACAAAGTGGGATTGGGTATCTTTGCTGGTGACAAAGTGGGATTGGGATGGACAGTGCAATTGACAGCACCCTCAGCAAGTTTGCTGGTGACACCAAGCTGTAAGGTGCAGCTGCCACGCTGGAGGGAGTGTATGCCATCCAGAGAGATCTTGGCAAGCTTGAGAGGTGGACCTGTGCAAACTTCATGAAGTTCAACATGGTGAAGTTCAAGGTCCTGTACACGGGTCAGGGCAATCCCAAGCACAAATAATGACTGGGCGGAGAGTGGACTGAGAGCAGCCCTGAGGAGAAGGAATTGGATGGACTGGTGGATGAAAAACTGAAGATGAGCCAGCATGGTGCACTGGCCAGGAAGCAAACCATATCCTGTGCCCTATTCAGAAGAAGTGTGGCCAGCAGCTCAAGGGAGGTGATTCTCCTTCTATACTCCACTCTCATGAAATCCCACCTGGAGTACTGTGTTCAGCTCTGGGGTCCCATGCATGAGAAAGACATAGACCTGTGATGGTGGGTCTGGAGGAGGGCCATAAAGATGATCAGAGAGCTGGAGCACCTACCCTATGGAAACAAGCTGAGATAGTTGGATTGTTCAGTCTGGAGAAGAGGAAGTTATGGGGAGACCTTATAGTGGCCTTCCAGTATCTACAGAGGCCTACAGGAAAGATGGGGAGGGTCTCCTCGTCAGTGTGTTTAGTGTTAGGACAAGGGGTGGTGGCTTTAAACTGAAAGAGGGTAGATTTAGATGAGATATGAGGAAGAAATTCTTTACTGTGAGGGTGACGAAACACTGGAATGTGTTGCCCAGAGAAGTTGTGTATGCCCCCACCCTGGAAGTGTACAAGGCCAAGGTGGATGGGGCTTTGAGCAACCTCATATAGGGGCAAAGTGTCCCTGCCTTGGAACTAGAAGATCTTTAATGCCCCTTCCGACCCAAACCACTCGATGATTCTATTAAGCACATAAAACTCGCTTCTCCCTTGTGCTTTCAAAAATATTTTATTTTGTGGCTTGGAATAGATGGCATGTTGTACAGTCAGAAAAACAAATGAAAAACATGAGAACCAAACTGTTGCATGTCAGGGAGTTCTTAACCATGGCAGACACATGGAAGGACTGTCAGGAAGACAGCTGACATCACTGTATTTTGAAATCATCTGTTTCTGAAGCATATGTTTATAATCCATGTAATCGCTATACCAGTGTCCCGTTTGGCCTGTAGAAGTAGTCTTTAAGCTTTCCACTTCCTCCATAAGCTTCAGTATTGTATAAAGAAAAGACACGTGAGATGACTCTTATAGATTAAACTTCCTATTGTCAAACAAAATAACTGTCTGGATTTTTGCTCTCTCTACACATATGTGCATATGTATATACTGTATATATATGCATATACTAGTGCATCAGTATTTTAGAGATAGATGCTTCAGAAAGAAAAACATATCAGATATTATATCTAGCATTTTCAAAAGCAGTATAAGGGATCATATAATAAAATGGCATATGTATCCTTTAAACAATATACCTCTATGAAAATCTGCAGTGTTTAACCAGGAAAAAATATACAATGGTTAGATGCATGTAATAGATTACACAGAAGAATAGCACAGCCTATCTTAGCAGGAAAAGGTTAGCAAGAGTCTCCATAAATGTACTTAAATATATGAATCACTCCAAAGCATCAAATTTAAAATCTTGGGTCAGGAAGATGGTATAAAACTTTCAAATTGATATGTGTCCAGAAATGAAAATTGTTGAAATCAATACAAAAATCAAAACAAACCGAAACAAAATCTAGGGAAATATGGCTAGAATCCAAGTCTCCATATCAGTCAAATCAGAGGAGGAATAGCATGGTTCCCTTTCAACAGCAGTGAAGAATTGCTGGTAAAATCAGTTTGTGCCAACGTACTTTCGCTTTACAGGTTTTTAAACTCTGCTGATTTTCTTTCAATACACTGACAGATTTTTGTTTTTTAGTTAAGAGGCACTATCTTCTACTTTCATTGATTTAGAAATACTTTTCATTTTTTGCAGTGCTTTTTTTTGAAAGAAAATTGTCTTCATGGTCTTCCTTACAAACACTGTCATGAACAAGCAGCACTGGGGATTCGCACTGCTTAAAGATGTGTCACAAGGACAAAAGAATGCATTTTTACCAGTGATTCAGTGGTGAGTTAAATATATGCACTTTAATTCTAAAAAATCAGAGGAAAAGTTTTTCCGTAATGCTTCTGAAGTTTGTAAAATTACTTGAGGTCTTTTAAATCCACTGAAAAGTAAACCGGAAGCTCTAGATGCAAGCAATGCTAGAGTAAGAATTTTCATCAGATTGCAGATGGAGTAAATGTTTTACATACATGATTTGCTAAAGAGAATAAATCTGAAAACATGCTGGGTTTTATAGAAATTCTATTTATTAACTCAGGAAGCATGTTGTAAACCAGTCATTCAATCCTTAATTTACTTTTTAGTCTAGGAGAAGGAAAGTTACATTTATTCTCGGGATGTTTAATGCAGGATGCTGAAGATTGTCTTTTGGGAATCTACTGCTGTAGTTCTTAGGGAATACAGAAGTTCAAAGCGAATACTGTATACAGTTAACTAATGCAATGTCAAAGGCAAAGGGCTGGGCTCTTTTTTTTTCTTAACAAATCCAGCTTTTTTTTCAGTGCTGTTTTAGTAATGCAAACTGGTGATGAGAATTGTCATCTATTCGGCCTGAACCCTGGTAGAACTCCCTGTATCCTTATCACCTCCAACATTATCAAGGTTATATTATGAGTGTTATGTTGATACATATTAAAATATCCTGTATTAAAATACAATATTAAATACTTATAATGCATGTTATACTACATGGCAAAAAATCTACCGATTGCCTTAGAATATCATTGCTTTACAAATACGAAAACAAAATCTAGTTTGGATTCTGAAAGCGTAGCATATTACAACTTTTTTTCCCTGGAAAAGTAATGCTTTCAGGCATGATAGCTACCAGAGGCAGTGTGTTTCTTGGTATGTTAGTAGGCTGGGGGCGGATATAGGAATAGGTTAACTTTATTGGTGTAGCTGCTGCTGTAATTGTAGAGCTTATTTTCCAAGCAGCACCG
>NW_010405264.1:0-10733 GCF_000710305.1 Buceros rhinoceros silvestris | reverse complement strand
ATGCAGCTTGCTTAGGAGTGCCCCTTTTACCTATCTCCTTCCTTCATTCGCTGAAGGCAGCTTGGCTCATTGAGTGAGGTTCCTTGCTGTGAGCTTTCCAAATAAAAAGCTAATTCTGTGCCAAATGTCAGTTCTCAGTGCACAGGATTTCAAGTCCCACTTCAGACTTCTTAGCTCCACAGAGGAACATAGCTTGAAACAGTGAGCAGAATGCAGGCTCAGCACAGGTCCTTTCAACAGTATCATTTTCAGTGCTCACATAAAAACAGGAACTTTAATAAATACACTTTGAAAAGCATTTCCAGACATTGCCTGTAGAGGCTGGTGGGAGAAATATCTTAGTAATTTCAACAGTATTACCATCAACATCAGGATAAACTCAAAATGTTTTGAAGTTTCTCTTTCATTTATCAGGTTCCCTGAAAAAACACTGAGATAATAAGAATATGTGATCGAGGAACAGGACGTTTCCATGGAATATAGGATACTGTGGCACAACAAGCCTGTGAGCCTGAGTGGTCCATAGCTGAGATGCACACCCACCTACTAGGGTATGGATGTATTCACTCCGTTTCTCTCTCTCATTCTCTGGGTTTAGGTCAGTTAATGTAAGTGGAACAACTCTGGTAGGAAAGCGCAAGACACCTCTCCTAGAGCTTATAAAAAGTGCCTTATAAAAAGGCACATGCAAATCAAATACAGAAAGCTGGCGCAATTTTATATTTCCTGAAATAATGAGAAACTGAGAGGTAAAACAGCTCCAGCAGGTAAAGTGACATTGAAACGGACAAATTCTTATCTGAAAAGATGCGTGTATGGTGTGGGCTGCTTCTTTCCTGTAGCAGTTATGGGGATGATTCAGCTCCAACTGACATTCTAGTGGCTCCAGTTGACCTGGCTTGAGAAGGGGAGAGAAAGGTCACTGCAGATGGGCATAGTGGAGCAGGCAGTCACAAGACAGCCGGTCTGATACTCATCGGTGGAGCAACTGCAAGGAGGGAATAAATAGCAAGAGAAGGGCCAGAGGGCAAAATCTGACCTGTTGTACGATGTGTTTTGTGTGTGAATGGGGTGAAGCATGGGAACTTTGGAACAAATGTAAGGGTAACATCTACAGAGAACTTCTTTTTCTTCTCAACTTCCCTGGCTTCTTAATGGATGAATGACTTATTATTATACATAGCAGGATAAGACCCATAAAGAGTAGGTTGGCAGTATGGATGCTTAGGCTGACGGAAAACCTCTCATACATTGAGCAATTCTGTGACACTGTGAATGCAACTTACAAACTTCTTCTGCAGGAACAGCTGTACAAATTTTTGGTTGACTGTGTTTGTCATTTCCAGTGGAGCGCACAACCCATAGTGTGTTTGTCCAGTAACCTTATAAGTCTATTAGAACTCATTCAGAATTCATTCTCTCTAATTTTGAGCCAGATTTGAATTGGTGCTTCACATTGATGAGAAAAAAATGTATTGACTACTTTTGGGTAGCTGGGGAGGCAGAACATGAGTAACTTAGTTTGTCTTGGGGGGTTGCATTTCTTTCTTATTAATATTTAAGACATGTCTGCCTTCAGATTTTTACATCAGTCTTTGGGTACAAGGATTTTGGTAGCATTGTTCATGCAAGGTCACATTTTGCACGATTTTGTTTAGATCCTTTGCTTTGCTTTCCTGGATTTATTTTTTTATTAATTATTATTCTGAGACTGAACAGAATGGATAAAATCTATCACCTCCAAAGCGGTAACATAAAATTATGAAGTTTAATCAACTTGATGCATGACTTGTTACTACAGTTATTTATGAAGAAGAAATACGGGATTAAATTCAGGACTTGGCCTGCATGAGACATGTCCAAAAATCTGCATTTCTGAGGAAGGAAAGATAGGCAGGTCAGTATAGTCATTTGCTGGGATCCCAGAATCACAGAATCACAGAATCACAGAACCATCATCCGGCCGTTGTTACTACAGTTATTTATGAAGAAGAAATATGGGATTAAATTCAGGACTTGGCCTGCATGAGACATGTCCAAAAATCTGCATTTCTGAGGAAGGAAAGATAGGCAGGTCAGTATAGTCATTTGCTGGGATCCCAGAAATAGCATTCTTGAGCAAATGTCATGAATATAGACTAGAATGTAGTCCACAATATAGACTCATGTCTGTGCAAGTGTCGATGTGTTTTACTGCATATAGAATGTTTGTATCTAAAATGAACTGTGGGATTTAAAAGCACTGACCTCCTAACACTCACATCACAGAATCACCTGTGTTGCTCTGTCCGTTTTACTTCACTCGGAGTCATGCAGGTGTTTTCCTCTGCTTCACTATGCCAAGCAAAAGCCTCTTTACTCTTTTTCCTAGACGCTTCACAACTCTACACTGTTAATTTCTACCACTTTCTTTTATTGTCTTATTTGTCAGTTTTTAATATAATCTTTAACAGCTCATTTGTCTCCTTGTCATATGATGTCTCTGTTGCTCCTTCCATTTCTTTCTCTTCCTAACCTGATCCAGAAGATTGGTTATTCCACTGGACCTCTGGAGGTAAGGGTATAACTTAGTATATCTTAGTAAGCTGTCATAATTAGAAATCAAATTACATTGTTGTGGAATAATTAATGCATTTATATTAGTATGGAAAAATTTTAGCACATTTATTATCACACACTTAAATACACTAAGCTTGTTCCCCTGTTTCTATTACATCTCCTTCTGTATCATCCATTCTCTCTCACGCTTTCTCACCAAGATGCACATACCCTCTGCTGGTTATATTCTGTTGTCATGAAAGATCCTCAATGCTGCCAAAGCATTTTTTGTTTCAGGGCCATCTCCTTGAGCTCTCTTTAATACATGCACACACAGCTAAGGAAAGGTAACTAGACTATAACCTCTTTCCTGAGCCTCTCTGCACCTCACATGAATGTGGTTAGGGATTTGTGGCTATGAGGAAGGCAAGACACCAGGAGGTGACGAATAAAAAAAAAAAAAAATACAAACCATGCACACCTCCTGAGGAGAGAAGAAAAAAAAAAAAGGATTTGGATACAAATCAGAGTTCTGCAGACATAGGCATGACATTCTGAGTAGCTGAAACATGCTGCCATCCACTATCAAATGCTGACACAGTGGATTGGGGTTGTCCTTCATAAAAAGAAGTTTGTATCATTGAATCAACCTCAATGAATTGTCTCTGGACACCAGCCCTGTTCCCGTCCTATTCCAAAATTATGAAAGCAGACAGGGGTTTGAGGGGTTTTTACATCTAATTTTGTTCTTCTTTTCTTTTTTTTTTTTTTTTTACATGCCAGAAGATAAAAAAGATATTTGCATCACACACTCAAGACACGGCTCAGCTGTGGTAACGGAAAGTGTCTGTGTGCTTCCTGGTATCCATTATAAGAACGTGACTAATGATCTGTCCATGTTCAGTCAAGTAAACAAAGCCATCCTAAACTGTCTCTGTGTTTAGGAGACTCTGTGTTTCAGAGTAAGTCTCTGCAACCTTAGGAAAAATTGCAATTGGAAAGTGGAAAGCTGTGTTTGCACAAACAGCATTGCATTACATGAAGAATACCATTAAAAATAAGGCTTACAAACCTTTATGTTTATGCTATATAAATGTGAATTGCCTAGTAAGTTTCTTACTGCCTCCCATGAGATTAACACAACATCAGACCTAAGGACATACCTCTAAGTCCCCATCTTTCTGCTCATATTATTTACCAAAACACATATTTATGCACCTGAGAAAATGACCCAGCTCTTGATGTGGTTGAAACTCACAAGCTGCATTGAGTTGGATAGAATTTTTTTTGTTATTGTTAAGTATAAAAAGACCAGTTACCCTGGATAACCTGAGGCACTTTAGTCAAGGGTTAGGAATTTACCAACAAATTTCAACATCAAGCTGAAATTCGAACTCCAAGCACCATATGTGTGATACAATTTCAAAATTGTTAATGGAAAAATGTCGCTTTTTTTATCATTTAAACGCAAAGAAACAAAGCATACTTATTTTCAAACTGTGACATGATAATTCAAGATGCATACTTAAGAAACATTTATTTGGAAACAAATAGGATACATCTGTGCTATTAAAATGATCCTTTTTTAAAAAGTCAGTTAATTGGCCCGAGAAGTTTATCTTTTAGAGAATAAGATGAACAAATTGAAATAAAAATACCAGATTCTTTGACGGAGCTATTACATGGATGCATAAGACCTAAAGTAAGAAAAACATTCTTCTGCAAGTATTTCTTCAATTTAAGTAACAGGAAGTACTTAGCTGTTATCAAAAAAAGAACATGTTCAAGTCAGGAAACTGAAAGAAGAAATTTTCAGCACTGATTTAAACACTAATCACAAAGCAAATTCTTTTCTTTTTTTGTCATTACTGCTGCCTCCATAAGGCAGTTCTTACATAAAACTATTTTTGAAGACTGCAAAATTTTTTATTCTCATAGAATAACACTACTGTTATTAACATTCTACAATGCACTTCTTATCATAAGAAATACGTAAGTGATAAATGTGCAGCCAGTATGGAAACTATTAAAAGAGGCAGTACGACAAAACACAAGATGACAAATTAAAGGTTGCTGTGTATGGTGTTTCAAAGGCTAAAAATCTCCATTCATTCCTCAGACAGCATCCTTGCTGGTTTACTTCCAGAGTGAGGCTTTCATACAATTTAAAATTACAGACTAAACCCCATTAAGCATGACAAAAATATGTACAGTTTCATGCAGCTAAGCCCACAATTCAGTGGGAGAAATGCTGGGAAAATTAATCTTCATCACCTCCTGCCATGTCAAAATGCCTAGAAAAGCTGAGCAAGATTCTTCAGGCTCTAAAGAGAATTTGAAACAAAGATGGAAATGATGTGTTCGAGCCTCCTTCAAGACTTTTTGAGTTTTGACTTAATTCTCTTGGCATGTCAACGGATGTAGCACCACACATGACAAACATTTTTTTAAAGTTTCATGAGACAAAAGTCTTTTAAGTTTTGTTTAGGGGAATTTGGGAACTTGAAAGCAGTGTGGGTTTTCTCATTCATCTAGCTGGTGGACAGCACTTCAATATGAGCATAGGTGACTGTGTATGTATTCCATTAGCGATCAAACTTATTGCAAGTTCCATCCTTTGCAAAACCTAGCGAATGTATACCCATGATAGCAGCTTAACTTCTCCAGAACGGGGTCTTGAAAGATGGTAATACCAACTGGCAGTAAGTGTTTATGTTTCCGTCTCTTTTTTGGAGAAACTGAACAATTGCAAGTAATGAAAAGCAGATCCTTGGCTAGCAAACCCCTTCTGTCAGTCACTACGATTTTTTCTCACTTTCCCACCTGGAAGGAACCGAGCTTCTGGACTGCTTACAGGAAATTAAACTGCTGCTGCTTTGTCTCCTACTACCTGACACCTCATGACTTGCTTGGGGGTCTTGACCTGTCATTTGAGGATTATAACTCTGTAGAAATGAGTTATCAGCATTGAGATCATTAAAATCACAGTCTCATGAGCATCTGAAATGTTTGTTTCTTTCAGTGAACTATACAAATTTTAAAACACTTCTACACACACAAATATAAATATTTCAGGGAGATTTAGTAATTTTTAGGTCAATTATCACTTTTCATTATAACATGCCTTATAACTCTGCCAAGCTAAATCATTACAGCTTCAGTTTTACAAGCCACATGTCTCTACCCCAATACTGGCTATTTTGTTTTGTCCAGGATTCAAAATTTTGACAAAATTCTGGCAAACGTTATTTTTAAAAAGCTTGTGTTTGGAATATAACAGGAAATTTTGTGGAGAATCTTCCATGGGTCACAGCAATCCCCATGCAACGCTACAGCCTTGGGGAAGAGTGACTAGAAAGCTGCCCAGCAGAAAAGGACCTGGGGGTGCTGGTCAACAGCCGATTGAACATCATCCAGCAGAGTGCCCATGCGGCCAAGGCAGTTAACAGCATCCTGGCCTGCGGCAGAAATAGTGTGGCCAGCTGGATTAGGGAGGTGATTGCACCTCTCTTCTTGGTGCTGGCGAGGCTGCGCCTTGAATCCTGTGTTCGGTTTTTGACTCCTGTCGCAGGAGAAAATATTGACACAGTTGTGATTAAGCAGCAATCTAAGATTTATTAATAATGAGGGGTAGATTTTGTACTGACACTTAATCACTAACCTGTTTAAAATTAACAGGGTGACCCAGTCAAATACATTACAATCAAATAGTGACTTAGTTACATATTCAATGATGACAAGATTCACATTAACTTACTGTCGGATATCCTTTATATGTACATATGTGTGTGCGTGTGTATGTATATATATGTGCATATGCATAGACACAATCACAACACACACACGCACAGACACAGACAAACCCAAACCCATCCACGCTCATGTGAGGGAGGTGGACAAAAGAGAGGCCAGCTTGTGGTTAAAATTCCCCTCCTGAGTTGAGAGCAAATACTCACAACGCCCCAGCAATCTCACAGACGATAACCGAGTGTCGAGAAGTCTGACTTGGTCCTGACTTTTTGTGTAGTTTGGACCTGAGAGGTGTCCTGACTCAGGGGAGATCTGGACTCAGCCTGCTGAGATCCAGGAGAGCTCAGAGGGTCTCACTTTGGGATTGCTATTTATAGGGTCTGAGATATTTTCCCACTCCAGCCCATCTCAAATGTCGTAAACTGGTATTTTCTGCCACTTGCACAGATCCAGAATCTGATGATTCCCAATGTTTGGTATCGCTTCCCCTGTTGGCTTCGACCCAAGTACAAATGTACCAAGCTGTCAGGTGGTGACCATCTCCCTGGTGATAAGGAGAGCAGTACAGGGCTGGGAAAGCAGAGCCCAGCACACCGAGGAGGAGCCTTAGTGCTCTGTTTTACTGTCCTTTGCAGTCCGTGCCTGACTTATCCTGGGCAGGTTTGTGGCCGAGGGGGCAGAAGTTGGTGGGTGGGAAGAGAGAAGTCACTTCAGGTCTTGAGCAGGCTTTGAGTGACAGGGAGACACCACAGTCCCTCACTTCAAGAAGGACATTGAGGTGCTGGATCATGTCCAGAGAAGGGCAAGGAAGCTGGTGAAGCACAAGTCCTTTGAGGAGCAGCTGAGGGAACTGGGGTTGTTCAGTCTGGAGAAAAGGAGGCTCGGGGGAGACCTTATTGTTCTCTACAGCTACTGGAAAGGAGGTTATAGAGAAGTGGGTGCCAGTCTCCTCTCCCAGGTAACAAGCCATAGAACAAGAGGAAATGGCCTCAAGTTGCTCCAGGGGAGGTTTAGGCAGGGTATTAGGAGTGATTTCTTTACAGAAAGAGTCATCAAGCACTTGAACAGTCTGCCCAGGGCAGTGGTGGAGTCCCCATCCCTGGAGGTATCTAAAAGATGTACAGACATGGTGCTTAGGGGCATGGTTTAGCAGCGGGCTTGGCCATGCTAGGTTAATGGTTGGATTCGACAATCTTAAGGGTCTTTTCCAGCCTAAATGATTCTATGATTCTGTGATTTAAGGTTTGTCTACCAGTTCTGTGTTCTTCCCTTTCACAGCCTTTTGAGTTCTGAAGGAGAAAGACACTTCAGTGTAACTCAGTGTCTGAAGGAAGGTTCAGTATTTACTTGGTGGTAAAACACAGGACTGTGTCATCTTCCTTTAGAGCTTGTCCAAACAGAGGCTGGCAAAATATCAGACTGTTACTCTGTTAGTCCAAGTACAGAGAATTTTCAGATTCCAAGCCAATTAATGACCTGAATGGATGACATTAGAGTCTTGTGCAATGGTATTTCTCTTTTTCCATGGTTTTTTTCTTCACCCTGAGATGTGTAATATTTATACTGTGCACTGAAAGAGGCAAAAATCTTGAAAAAAGCAGGCAATCCTGAAGTTAGAGACTACATCAAAGAACACACTCAGAAGAGGTAAATTAATCTCATTTATTTTCTGACTTCGCAGCTTGTTTGGGGTAGAGGGAGGGAAGATATTTCATTTACCTACACTTCAATTTCCGAAGGCAGTAATAAGTAGATTTTAAATGGCTTGAGGGCCTGGGGATGGGCATGTTAACAATTTTGCTGGAATCTCCTCCCTTTGCACAGTTTCTCCAAACACTAGAAAACAAGATCAAATGCACGAATAATCCATGGATTATTCTCACCCAAAATAAATGTCTATTTTGTGTTTACTTTTTTTTTTAACAGTATTTTAACTGACAGGAAACTAACAACATCACAGGAGTTGAAACAGAGTACAGACTTCTCCTTTGCTTTCCTGCATGATGTCCACCCTATGTCAGCAATAACCACGATATGTTAGTTTTATAATGCAGTTATGTGGAACATATTTGGTCATTTCGCTTCTTTTCACACTCGACAAAAAACACCTCTCTTAACAGTCTTCTTGCAGAAGCGAAGAACTCTGTAGAAATATAGACTGACGGGTTTTTCTAATCCTATAAATACATGTCCAAGTTTCTGGTTTTGGTGAAACAATGTAGGATACAGGCATGAACATGTATAACATATACAGAACATGTATAACAAACCTAGCAGGGCTAGGGATTGATTGAGTTTACAAGACCTCAGTTTGCAAACTGAACAATTCCGAGTAATACAGCACTTTTCATTAATGCCAAAGCTCATTCTTAAGAGAACAACATTTAGGCTTAACCAAGCCACTGCTGCCACCAGGTGTCCATCAGGCACTGACACATAAGCTGGGCTGCAAACACAGGGTATGATTGGATGTGAGATAACATGACTGTACAGCTTCATTCATATCTCCGAGTCACCAAAAAAAAAAAAAAAAAGCAGAACTTTTTCATTGAGGATGAATACACGTTATTTATCCAAATCCCACAATTCCATTTAAAAGTCATCTGAGATGATGACCTCTTCCAGTCTTTCCAATTGAGTAGGTACAGCAGCTATAACGTTGTCTTCAAATGTAGTCTGTATACAAAATTAAATTAGTTTTCATGATGTGCCTGAAAGGGCTGCTTTGTCCCATTTTTTGGATTGTTCGGGTAGAAGGACCGGCTCACTCAGATGCTAAGATTCTGACTCATTTTTCATCCCTTTTAATCCATTACTCAGTTCATGACTTTATAAAATAATTCTGAGAAAATTCATTCAGAATTCAATTAATAAGTGCTAAACATTTGGGAAGATATGATCAATTCCATATACTTGACACAGAAATTGAATCTCAGCTTTATAAATGAAACTGAACTCCATCAGGGCTTCATCAGTGTCTTTGTAATGGATTATACCCTAAAGTCCAGATTTGCTCCTGCATGGCATCCAACAGGGAAACACAAATGTTTAAAAGCTTTGTAAGACTTCAGTGTTTCATAAAAAGCCAAATCCTAAAATACATCTGCACCCAAAACTGACTCAGTAGGATACTGGTTCCACCATGAAGGCTAAAATCTGCGAACGCATTGAAGATCACAAATTCTCATCTCTCATTAGAACCAAAAATAGGAACAAATCAAAAGTTTATTAATAAATAGCCTGACTTCGTACACCACAAAAAATCCTAAAATGTGTCCTAGAAGGGAAATTGCCTCTGAAATGGATATTAAAATAATTCGTCTAGGCAAACTTTCTGAAAGTTGAGCCAGTCTTGGAAAATATTATAGGCAACTACCACTGAAGTGTTTTCTTACCTAGAACTAAATGTTTCACTTCGATCACATTGTTACTACTTACAATTTTCCCAGCATTTAAAAGTTTAATATGCAGGTATTCCTAGCCATAACAGATGGCAAATGAGTGTGTAGTTAAACAAAAGTTTCTCTGCTTCTCTGTCTCATGCAAAAATCTATGACAAGAGTTCTCCCGGAGAAATAGTAGTATGAAGAACTATTACCATAAGAGGTCTTTTCGGCTTAATGTGAGGCTTTAGACTCCTTGAAAAACGAAGTGCACTCAGGCTCTTTGAGAGTAGAAAAGCAAACAGCTTCAGTGCTCCAGAAAAATGTCTTGGTTGAGCACAGTTTTAAATTAAGCATTTTCTAATATTGGTAAAATCAAATCAGTAAATTGCATGAAGATGATTTGTGGTGTGGATTCTCTCTTTCTTTGGATTTATGCTTGCAGTATCAATGGACTTCAGTGGTGGAATTAATTTCATAATCATCTGCCATCTTCTGTCCTTTGTTGTTTCTGTTCTAAGTTAAATGTATATGTGATGGTTGGCAGAATCATGGGTACTGCAAGTTTCAGAGCGACACAGATGTGTTAATGGTACCGAAAGATTCTTCTTACCCATCTTGCTTTTACCTTTCAGTTTAGTTGAGTATCATCTAATGAACTGACATGAATGTAGCTATACTATCATGGTTAATAGAAGAAACAAACATAATTGTTAAAAACATAATAGGTGCACTTTAGTTATAAATAGCAGATAAATAGCTTTAGGCCGTGTTTACCTCTGCCAGAAACAGAACAGTCATTGTAGCACCCCGCTTGTACCATGACTGAATTTATACACTTTGTACTTGAGTTACTGAAGTAATTTGAATACGTACAAAATGCAGAATTTAGGAACATTGTCACTGAAGTTCTTCATGGCTATGATGGCTATATTATACAGCTGTATAATTAAATCACCAATTAATCATCCTGTTTGCTGCAGTTTTTCAGAGCTGTAATCATCATGGAAACGTATTTCTCATAGCTCCACCCTGTCGCGGTTTGAGAAGGGGGGCATTCCC
>NW_010405263.1:92020-93471 GCF_000710305.1 Buceros rhinoceros silvestris | reverse complement strand
GTTCCTCCATGTTGAACCCAGGACATTCTTACAGCTCGGAATAGCTTTTATCTTGAACTGAATAGACTCTTTGAACCTATGGCTCAGGTGTGGAGGAGTAAATGAACCCCTGACTGTTTTCTCCCAAGTGGACAGGAAATGGCCAGATCCTGGGCTGCTTGCCTACATCCACATGTTTGGTGATCAGAATAACTAAGTAAGAATGAAGCAGTAGTGGTTTTTTGTTGGCGTAGTTATCAAAGGGCTCTTTGGAGCTCAAAGACGCCTGCTAGCAGCAGGATGTGCTCCACAGCTGCCAGGCAGGTAAGCATGCAATGAGGTTGTATTTACTAATGGGTAGCACCAATTTATCTGTAAACCTCAAGCTCTCCAGGGGCTCTGGGCAGTGGAAGCTTGCAGTGCATCACACCTCTTTGAATTTCTAAAGCAAACAATAATCAGCCTGAGTGGTAAGAAAGCCCAGCAGAAGAGATGCTGTTCTAAATGTGAAGATAAAAAGCCATGGTTATAAATGAGACAATGCAGGGGAGGAAATACATTTTACTGAGACCTAAACAAACCTACAAGTCCAGTTTAGGAACTGAGAAAGAAGCCAGCTGTCTTTCAGTTTGCTTAGGGCACTTGGACAGGGCCACCCTGCCACAACGTTATAGGCACACCGATACAGGATCTGAAGAAAAGCCACTGAGTTTACCAAGTTGCATCTCCTGTCTGTCAACAACAAGCACATTGGTTAGTTGTGTTTCATTAACTTCTCAAAACACATCTTGAAACAGGATAGGAATTTTTACTATAGTAAATAGAAATAGTAAATAAATAGTTTAATACAGTAATGGGAAGCTGTTCTAGGATCTCATTCTTCTGGTCTGACTGGTTTTTTTTCCCTTGTTTTGAGCCTGAATTTATTCCTGAAATCTTCATACACAGTTATTGTAGTGCTGACATTCAGTTCTTGCTTCCCACAGCTGCTCCCAACATGCATTTGTAACCTTGTTCAATTGTATTTGTTCAGATTATGCCACCTAAATTACTTTAATCTCCACCTATAATAGAGATCCTCCTTGTCTGTGATCCTTTTATTGACCCTTTTCTGGTTTTTCCAGTTTGCATGAATCTCTGCAAAACAGTGACCAAAAGTATGTATTGAGGCATTCTATGATCACCTTTGGGGTGCCATTATCACAGCATTTTGGTAGCTTCTAAACATTCAGTAACTGGTTGTTTTTCTTTTCTTGACAGTTTTTTACATGACTAGCGTAAGAGAGGAAAGGAAATAACAAAAACATATAATCTCTTATGTTTGATCCTAGTAAAATTCAAGACTTCAGCTCTCTGCTAAAGATATATGCTCATGACTTTGGGAGCCATTAACAATTTTTAAAAGTATCGGAATAACACATAAGGATAAATAGATGACCCTGACAAGTGCAAATGGGATGGAGTTCATCTGC
>NW_010405263.1:85630-86944 GCF_000710305.1 Buceros rhinoceros silvestris | reverse complement strand
CTGTGAGATCCAAGGAGTAGAAATTACTTTTGTGCTACATTTTTTTTCAATTTAACTGATGTTCCAACTGGAACACAACATTTGATTTTATATATCAAACAACTTCACACTCATGGAGATGTGTACATTCACAAATTTTCTGCTTTTTAAGGTTCGGATGACTGGATAATGAAAAACAACAAAACAAACAAAAAAATTAATATATGAGAGTTACAGCTGACACCTCCAAAACACTTCCCATCAACACACCGAGACATGTAATCCCTTCCACTGTGATATCATGAAGAAATCAGAACTTCTCTCTGGCAAATCAACCTAGCTCTATGGCGGCCTTGCAGAATTGTTGGTTGTTGAGGAGATTCTTTTGGGGTGGAAATCACTTCAGGTGTATAAAGGCAGATTAATCAGCCTTTACGTTGATGAAAAACAGAGGGAATGTATGGAGAGAAGACGGTCATACCTGGCTGGATTAGAGTTGCTGCTCCCTCACCTTCCCAGCACAATGGTTGTGCGTCCTTCTGATGGATCACAGCCATTAAATGCACATCTGCATAGGCTCTCCCCACTGGTTTGTCCCTGTTACTGATGCTAGTCCTCTTCAGCCTGGCCTGTATTCCGGTTTTGCGTCCCCACCCTGATCACCTTCTCCAAGGAGGCCCAGAGAGCTTGCCTGCCCGCCTGCCTGCTCTCAGGCAATCCCATGTCTGAGAGAGCTGTGATACAGCCTCATACACTATGGAAAGTTTCACGCTACTCTTGCATTTTTTTCCCCTTATTATCATTATCATTATTGTTCTGAAAGCATCCCCTAAGAGGAGATTTATAAGACCATGTAAACATGCAAGATGTTGTCCCCGTCTCAATATACTTGCAGTTCTCAGAAAATATTCAATATTCCGCTGGCATTTACAGGAAATATTCCTTTCAATAGAGTGGCTCAAATGGGTCCCACAGGATAGGGCCAAACCTTTTGCTGCTCTAGCTATAGAAATGCATATTTACAGGTCTGGTCTTTTTACCTTTTATGAAATGCTTATTATTTAAATAGGCTGATATGTGCTGTACCTGTCTTCAGTGTAACCGATGTTAATTGTCCAGCTTCTTTAAGAGGTCAAAGTCAGACTTGAAGAGACATTTGAAGGAAATAGAAGAGGTCAGACCATCAAAACATCTGACCTTCTGCAGCACGGACAGAGATATTCAGGATACCTCCTAACTACACATATGTGCAGACAAAATATTTGCAGGCAGAACTTCCCTTAATTTTTAATAGGTATTCTGTGTAAGCAAGAGATTAACATTGTGGTCCTTGAA
>NW_010405263.1:78130-80630 GCF_000710305.1 Buceros rhinoceros silvestris | reverse complement strand
TATGTAAGCAACTAAAATACTAAAAGAAATGTTAGGACTGGAAATCAGCTTGATTCTGTGTTTAAAAGTAAGAGTCCCAGTGCTTTACCTGACTCATCACACTCCTTTCCACTGGCTAGCAGAAGAGAGAAAGAAGGCAAAACAAGGGTGAAAAAAATAATGTGGAGATATTAGGATAATTGAAAAGGAGAACAAAATGGGGGAATAACAATGGAGTAAGTAAAGAAAGAGAAGACAAAGCGGAGTGTTGATTTGGAAAAAGAGGATTGAGAGCATTATTTTAAGCATTAAAAAAAAAGAAAATTCTAATATCCTAGAAGATAAGAAAGGAGAACAAAATACAAAAATAATTACAAATACATGAAATATAGGATTTTCCGTATTGGATTACACAATTAGTTCATAAAATTGTGTATCCTGACAGCAGCAGTAGAATGAGGGATTAAAGAAAGATGACCAAAACAATAAAAATGCATCCATCCAGCCAAGCAAAGGAGAGAAATTACTGCCCAGCAATAATCTGCTTGCATCCCAAAGCACAAGACTGGGTTAATATTGGAAATGTTACTAATGATCACAAAATTATATGGGGTTTTTAGCATGTTTTTAAACTAACCCAGCCATTTCACTCAGCTAGATGAACTCCTGCATCAGTGAATCCCTTGGGCTGACTGTTCTACTAGTTACACTAAGCCTTTCTTCCTTGAGAGCGCAATTACAGAGGGACCAAGAAGTTTGCATGTTATAGTGGGTACCACAACAGAAAAGTTTTTATGTCCATTTTCCTGTTTCCCTATCTGCTCCTGCTCCAACAATTGCAATGTTTTTAATGGGTGGTTATCAGCTCGAATTTCGTTTGTTGAAAATAATGTCCTCATGCGTTCTGCCTGGGTATTCAACTTTGCTTTGAGGACTGATTGATCATGATTCCCAGTCTAGGCTGGTGTTCTGTAGTTTTCCTTCTGGGCAGTGATCTGCAGAAGAACGCAACTCAGAATGGGTTAATGTGACCTTTCCCAAAATTATTTATCTGATGGTTCCTGGTGGAGAGTGGAGAACGAAGACAAACTTGGGACCAAGTGTTCTGAGACAAGAAGGTAAGCCAGTGGTTTGAAAGCTATATTTCACCATAGTTTAAAAAAGAAAATTCCCAGATTTTCCCACCTGGGAAGAGTGGATATGAATTTGCTACTGAGCACAGGAAGATTATAAAAATATCCAGGCTGGACAGAAGTTACGCGAGATGCTCAAAATGGAAAACAAAAATAATGTTGCCAAAGAGAGCAATTAACTCACAGCCTGAGAATTCACAAAAGGTATTACCAGGTAGGAGTCGGGCAAACTTTTATAAACCCTCTTCTCTCCAAAACTACTAACTAGGATGATCTTCCCTGTGTGTTTTCTCTGCTATTGGTCATTAAATAAGTGCATTGTTTTTAAACAGTGACATATTGCATTACTACCTAATCGATTGTATCACACTCTGTATTACAGAGCCCAGCACAGCTGCCTTCCTATCACAGCCTGTTCAGTGAGACCATGAAAGAGAATGCCAATGCCTTTAGACTGTGGCTGCATTATCATACTATCGTGTCTTAGCAAATCCAGAAAGTGTAAACATAGCTTCTCTAACTGTCTGAAAATTAACGAATGACACCGAAAGGCAAAATAGAATCAAAATCAACCCTGTGCTTGATATTTTCACAGTGTCTAAAGCAAAACCAAGAAAAAGCTTATTTTGAATTTACTTTTTTGTTTTGAAAATCTGAAGTCCGAAGCCTGCACAGTATCATTAAATTCATTCACACTCAGTTCTCTCCCCCCACTCTCTGGCTGTCCCTGAATAGTTTCTTAGTACTCTTAGTGTTAGAGGGGCAAACTATGTGAGATAGTACTGCTTTTGTTTTTATAAAAAAAGCACCTATTACCTTTCGTCTCACTTTCTTGGCAGCAGAGGAGCAGCTTCTTGTCACAAGCATGGTTTTGCAACAGGAAGAGATACAGAGTGAGAAAGGAGACTATAAGTGAAGGATGGAGAGAGACAAGAAAGCAAGGGGACTATGGTAAATGTCTGTATAATATTTTTGCACAATATTCTACCTTACATGCTCTGTAGCTTTGGTTTTATGAAACAAGAGAGAAAAAAAGCACTTATGAATAGTAGAAAACATATTTTTGCCAGAAAACATTATTTCTACTTTTCCACTTTAAAGTTGGAGACTCTTCAAACAAACATTTTGAGAACTAGGTCTAAAACTTTATTTTGCAGGCTCAAAATAGAAATGTCTTTTAAGATTTATGGGTTTGGGTGTCTTTTAAAGTGTAAATTACTTTTTTGCTAATATCAAAATGACAGCCTCAGGAGCTTTTTTAAAAGAGGACCACAGCAAATAATGCACAAGCTTCCCACGCTGTGCTGTCAGAAGGCTTCCATGCCATCTTACAACACCCTTGCTATTTCTGCCCTGACCCTCCTTCAAGCAGGAGCTGACATTCCTGC
>NW_010405263.1:62703-78055 GCF_000710305.1 Buceros rhinoceros silvestris | reverse complement strand
TAAATCATGTGGTAGGTTAGTGATGTGGGAAAATGTCAGCATGTGATTACAATAAATCTCCAAACTTTGTTTCACTTTATGTGACCCATTCAGGACTCAAATTTAGAATCACAATGCAGTGAAGATGGAGGAGAGATGTACAGATGACATGTTCCTGGGTCAGCCTGATGCATGGAACAGGGGTTCACTCAAGGGATGTACGTTCCCTCTTGGTTTTCCATTACAGGTGGAGAGGAAAGGGAAGAGAAACTTCAATTTGTAGCAAGGGCATCAAGGAAGTCCACTGGAAGAAACTGAACTAACTAACAGGAAATCCAAACTGCCTTGAACGTATGTTTGATCAGCAACTCTCGTTTGAAGGACAAAATTAAAGCTGGTCTCAGCTAGCAATAACTAAAGATCAGAAGTAAGGTTTTGAGCAGACACAAAAGCAACAAGGGAAGAAGACTTGGAGCCTGGGTAAGATGGACAGACAGACGGGCACAGCCAGAGTAGCTGTGTAGAATACGCGGACTCACCTTCCCTGTATGATGAAGCCTCTGTGTGTATTCAGCACAGGTAGATCAAGGAGTTAAAGGACCGTGTAGATGACACTGGTCACTGAGCAGCAACTCAGAGGAGAGGAACATGTTTCTCGGTGGGACACATCTCACCCATACTAAGTTGTATTTGTGTTTTTGCTCCTTTGGAGACTAAAAGGCGTCTCACATACTGTGCTACCTTCCTTCCCAATTTACGTGTATTGTAAATATTTTTTTAATTCTGTTCAGGACATGAATAGTGTGTTTTGTTTTTAAATCTAGAAGCTACATGCTATAAAACATAAAATAAAATACAACACCACAGGGAGCCCAGCTGCCACATAGAAAGTTGATCTCTCTAAAACCCTCTGGCCTGAAAGAAAAAAAAATTAGTTTAGACATTTTTATGGGATTTCTCCAGCTAAAGCCCACCTTCAAATCCCACTTAACTTAGTATGTTTACATGCGTCAAATTTTCATTACATAATAAACAAAAACATGTGTACAAATGTGACGAAACTAAAATCAGATGGCTGGTGGACTGTAGGGAATGGTGATTGTTCAATTCCCAGCTGATAACTTTCCAGAATGTCACATCCAGCTGCAGATTTTGACAACTCATAGCCATTTCACCATCTTCAAACAGTTCTTTGTATTTGACAAAATTGCCTTTTCTTTTGCAACAATGTAGAGAATATGTTTTTTTAGAATTGGATACCTCTGAAAGACCAATACCAATTATAAATATAATTAGATTTCAATGTAAGATATTATTTTTCTGTTATAATGTAGAAGACACTTATCCACACCGATCTCCCCACTTACTGTACTACCAAATTAATCTGTGTCGTAATTATATAGATTCCTTTTCTATAGACTATTACTAGAAATGGCCACAACCATACAGGAAACTTCTGTGAGACTGGATATGTGGATATTACATAAACCTCACCAGCCACAGAGGATGAAGATCATGCAAATGGCCAAGAGATGCATAAAAATAATGCACAGCTCCTGACCTGTAAAGACAAACGCAGAATCAGCAGCTGGAGCTGCTTGACTGGGGAAACAGGGCAGGGGAATCAAGAGAGACAAGATGGAGAGAAGGACTTTGGGGAGAAGTCTGATGCCGAAATGACTGATCTCATTCTCCAGCTAAGGAAGCCAGTTCTGCATCAACGGGGTACCAAAAGGTAAAGGAGTGACAGGACTAGACTTAAACCATCTCAGGCATCCCTATTAATATAGGTCACTGGATAATGTCTTGTCCAACAGATGTGGAAGGAGCAAATCTCACAAGTCTAAAAATCACCCAGTCTGTACAAATATTATAGAAACAGAGAAACTAAGCTGCTATCAGACTGTCTTACTACAAAGGCCATTGTGGTATGGTTCTTTTCTGAAATAGCTGATTTCAGCATCTGAATGTATTTTTAAGACCTTGGTGCAAATAATGGGGAAGGTTAACAGCACCGAAGTAATTCTGCGGCACACGTCATCTTCTACCAGATGTACTCATATGCAGTAACAGGTAAACTGCTGCCGTGGAACGGGCTTGTTCTGCAGCTAAACACAGAGAGATTCAGGTAAGAAGAGTTCTTTGTGAAGTGGTCAAACCATTGCTAAGTCTGTCTGGAAATAACTAGGAGATTCTTTTGCCTCTGTCCTATGAAATGGAGACCAGAGACTTGGCTCACACTGTTGCCCCGCAGTCAGAAAAACTTGTTTGTTTTCTGATCAGCTCTTGTCCTCTTGGAAATTTCAAAGACATTAAGAAATAAAAATTACTTTTCCCACAATTTCTATCTACATGAAGCACTGTCTGTCTCTGAGGGTGCCTGTTTGCTGTAGGTTCACACAAACACAAAGCAACAGCAATGATTCATGTCAAGCTTAGGGTAACACAGTAAAACTTTCTTTGCAGCACTTCTTTCCACCGTCTAAAACCACCAATGTGCTGCCAAAATTATCCCAGTACCCAGCGTACGAGTTCTGGATGAGCAGACTGTGATGAAGCAAAACAGTCAGAGATTTGGCTAAAAAAGGAAACATTCTAGAACTCATCAAGACTTGGGTAAAGGATAGCTGGCAGAGCTGCCTTAAAGGGACTGTCAAAATATCTCTGGCAAATCTTCTTCAAAAGGATATTAATGAAACTAAACAGTCATTGGTAAAATCAACAACTCTGTCATGGATTAGAAAACAAAAGACAGAAAACAGCAAAAATAATGTTTCAAATTTCACCATCACAGAAAATTAATGTTTAAGTGTCTCGAGTTCCCTGATTGGGCAAATGATGCTCACAGCCTGAGCAGCAGTGTAAAAAAAGAGGTGAATATTAGTATAATCAAACAACAGATATGAAGTTATCACCCGAGATGAATGCCCCACATTTAGATAAACACGAACACATTTTTTATTCATGTTTACATGTAGGGTAAGACAGACCCTGCTTGCTAACCTCTCCCTACAGCAATAACTAAGCCATTTCATTTGCATGTAGAGATTTAATTTAGGTTTTGTAAACAAAACTGTAAATTAGAAATACTGAAAAACACACTGCTATATCTACTGAATGTCCTCAGGGTCTTAAGAAAAGAAAGAGAGATGACTCCCACAAATTATCTGCAAAGAATCTTATTTTCCTGGAACAAAATAGTGCTTGGCACCATTTTGCAATACTTCATGAGAAGCCCAACCTCTTGTAGCAAGACCTGCTTGCATAAGGGGAAGTCCTTGTAGCTCTTATAGGGTTTGATCCTATACGCAAACAATTGTGGTGGGTTGTGAAGATGCTCAATACCAGGCAGGAGCAAGTCTGTAACCCTTTCTTTGCTAATAATGACACTTCCTTCAGGACTATGCTACATCCATACATTTTTCCAGCAAGAAAATCTATCAGTCACTCAGGGAGAAACTATAGGACAATTGCAAGGGCCTCAACAGCTTTGAGGCAGTGCAAGTCCTTCACAAAACCAACTGTTCAGGAGCAAATCCCATCACCTCTCCACCTCCCCCTCATCACTGCCTTACACACATGAGCAGCAATCAATTGGTCCCCAGCTGGCAGGCACACTATTTTTCTATTTAACAACCTCCAGGGTGGTCTCTTTCACTAATCCCCCAGGCCGTACAACAGAGCTGGAGCTGAAGTAGCTTCGGCAGTCAGCTGTTGGGCAGTACATAAAATGGCGCAGCAATGCTTGTTGTCAATGAAGCTTATCTTTAAATATTTTCCTCACAGCCCCTCTCCCAAGCACACCTTTGCAGTTCTTACATATTATGCATTTGTTGCTTAATCTTTCTAAGATTAGGAATGAGATTTAAAGGATGGCTCATGGCACTGAATATAACATTTAACAGTAACATTTCTTTACTGTTAGGCTCACAAGTAAAAACTAGCTGCTGAGGATTCTCCCAGGTTAGGATGCCCATTCCTGAGGTCCAGATGAAGTGTTGCCCAAGCTGTCCAAAGCAAGCTTAAGATTTCAGCACTGCAGGGAAAAAAAAAAAAAGTCTTTTGAAGACGTAGGGAAATGTTGCTTTTCGTGATTTCATTCATCTTTCATTGTTATACCAAGAGCTTCTGATAGTTGTTGCTAAATGCCATACGTGCACAGCATGTATTTCTAAGACTGTTTTCCTTGGATGGGTATTTATTGGCATTTGCTCCTATGTTATTTTTAGATACCAGGACAGCTTATAATTTCTGTAATGTTGGAGTGTGTTCCCTATTCTCTACTGAGACACAGCAGACAAGTCCTGACCTTGAAAATCTGCTATTCTAACTCAAGCCTTAGAAAAGGAAAGGAAGGAGAAAGACAACAAAATACTATTTTAACATTGGAAGTTGATGATACAAATCAAAGTGGAAAATGAAAATGATACACAACATAATAATTTTTAAATAAACCAATTTGAAATACGCCAATATACCATAACAAATGTGAGACCATGAATGATTCCAGTCTAATTTCCTTAGTTGCTCAGAGTAAATGCTGCTGGATTTCCATTCAACCACTGTTCTCCCTCATACCTGAATCAACTCATTTAGCTACAGAGACGACACATCCTGAGGTAGCAGTTTACATGTTACTAAGCAGGAGGGCTGGTGGAGGACATGACAGGCCAAGCAGTTGCGTTGTGCTGTTAACCTGTGTAGTTGGTTTGCTACCTATTCTCCTAGGCATTTGGTGTGAGCTATGTATGTGTAACATGTTGAGTTTCTACATTTTTCTGTGAAGTAAAGTAAAACTTTACTGATCAGTCAGTGTTAAGTTTCCCTTTCTTCTCACAGTTAATTTGTGCCTAACTTCTAGTTTGTGGCATCTGCTGTCCACTTGCTTTTTTATTTTGACTTCTTCTTCACTCTACCTTGTTGCCCCACACCCACCTCACCCTTTTTTTTTTTTTTTTGTTCTCAAAATGGAGCTTTTTCTCTTCCTGGGAACTTTTTCTGGTACTCAGCTCTTTTTGGAAGATGAGAAGGGGGCCTTCAACACCAACACAAAAGAGAAAACATTGCGATCCTCAGAGGAAGGATTACTCTTGCACTGAAAAGCTGCAAGCCCCAGGAACTCAGCAACATGCTCCTTCCCTGAGTTTCCTGTGGACAGGGAAATCTCCTTTGCCTTCTTGCAGCTGGCAAGGCTGGAGTCAGCTCAGTGCCCACAGAAGGGTCCCCTTTGACAGTAATGGGAAGAGCACCTTCCTGTGTAAGTGCTCTCGTGACGGGACTTGAGCAAAGGCACAAGACTGACCTTTAAATCCTGGGCATATTCACCAGGCTGGCTTCTCACTGAGAACTTCAGTGCTACCTGACATTAACATCCAGCAGGTTCAGAGGTAGCTCAGAGACACCCTGTCCCCAAGCAGAACTTCCATTGATCCCCCACCCTCAGATCTCAAAACAGTGGGCTACTTTCTCAGATAGTTAAGCTAATACGGCTCAGTTACTTTACAGCATTTTACACATGCTGTGGTCTTGGCCCATTTTTTCGGCTTTATGACCTAATCACTTGTGTAAGCAGTGTCAGAATTTGGTCTTAGGAACAAATAATATCTTTTCAAAATAGATTCCTGGAAGATGAGGTAGAAATGTTTGATACTGGTGAATCTTACAGAAAGATTTAAGTTAGCTAAGCCGATTGGAAGGGGGAAAAAAGTTAAAATCCTGATAGTAATATCAATGCATAAACCAGGGCACTCCTAAAATAAAATTAAAATAGGTCAGAAGTTTTCAAATTAATACTTTCATTCACTCTGTCTGCTGGAATAGGTTTTGTAGAATCACTCATCAGTTTAATGCCCTTAATTCATCCCATTTAAGAACCAAATATTCCATAAACTGTTACAAAAGTTTTCTTGTACCACTTATCTTATTTTTAACAACTTGAGAACTATTACCAAATATATACGCCACATACATTAAAATGTGCAGAGACCACAGAACATTTAGATTAATACTAATGAGATAATCCACCTGCCTATTTCACTGCACAACAGCTGCACAGATTTAAAAGGGTTCAATTAAACTTTATTCAGTGCATAGATAATTGATCCAATGTGGAGAATGATGTCACTGGTAGGTTAAAAAATATATTTTACCTTTTAAAATAAAATTGCTCCATTAGAAAAACTGGAAATATAAACCTGACACGTAAATCATTTTGGAAACTTTGTTTTATAGAGCAACAAAAAGAAGGAAAATGAAATAAAATCACAGCAGATACAACATGCAGATGCCTATTATTCCATTTCCTCTCCAAAAGGGGCAATAGAAAACTAAATGAGAAATTGCTGTTTCTCTCCCTCCATATGGGAAGTTCAATTAGTCTTTGGTATTTCACTGTATTCTGACAGGTTTTGTCTCCCTACCCTCCACAGCAATGAAACACCATCATTTTTCTGTTTTAATTACTAACTTTGGATGGCACCAAACTTGTATAAGACACTTTTTTAATAAATAGGGAGGATTTAATATTTAAAGATATGTCCTGCCCACCATGTGCCTGGGGCACTGTAATGGTTGCTCTGGGAGCTGTGGGTGGACCAGAAAGACATACTTGGGTGTCTGCTCCAGGCTACTGAAGACGAAAGCACAGCTTCTTGCAAAGTTTCTATTTGTCCATATTTACGGTAGAGGACTGCAAAATACATTACTTAATTTCTTGATACAACATAGCATTATATCTGACACTGCTAGTGGCAGTCACTAATCTATTCCATCCACTTCATGACAAGGTGACACAAACAGCATTGGAGAGAAAGAAGGACAAAGATGATTATTATCTATCATCTATCCACCGAGGAATTAATATAGTTTCCATCTTTATAACATTTTGGTGGCTATCTAAAGTTGGCATTGATATAATAATTTTAATCTGAGACAGTCAAAGTGTTTTACTTTACAGAGAGAAACTGAGGAAAAGGTGATTTAATCCACATGTGCCATCAATAACTGGGTTCTCCATCGCAAAAGCAACTTTAAGTAACTTTCTTCTCACTCAGTAGAATGCAGCATGCTCACAAATGTGATGGATTTACTTTCTCCCTGCTTAGTTCAGGGCCCTGTATCTTTTTACCATGTGAGGGCTGGCCTGGAGATGCAGCTGTTGGATACACTTACAAGACCTGAGGTGTTTTTTCAGTGAGGCCAGATGTCTGCAGCCCACAGTCCTACCAGAGGCAGAACATTCTGCAGTGCTGCTAGTTCACCCCAAAGTGATGGGGACTTTTGACCCGGTTTCCTGAATCACTTGCCCAGTACATCTCAGACAATCAAGGCTGGAAATAAATTTTATCAAACTGGACCTATCACTGGGTCATGATACTCTTTAATTGCTATGGTACGATATGTTACAGCAGGTATGTATCTGCTTTTCGCTGTGCCTGCAAAACTTACTGTTGGTCTGACTAAACAAGCAAAAACAGTACTTAGAAAAGCAGTCTTACTAAACACAGGGAATTTCCCTTATCTGTGTACAGCCGTGTACATGTTAGACCAGTTCGTGGCGGGTGAAATAGGGTAAGAAGTAATGTCAACTGCAGGCCTACGCTATGTGCAGAGGTGAAGATACATACAGAGTAAATCACACTCCATAGAATTTAAGGAGACTTCACTGAGATTCCTTGTCTTATTTATGATTTTGGATTGTTGCTTCACAAAACTTAGCGTAATTAACGTTCTTATAGATATATTTCAGACAGACAGATATACACACATATTAATATACATACAGTGGAGTTCATTATTCTTGACTGTGAGGGCTTATGACTATTAACACTGTCAATTTTTATCTCATTACTCATCACTGCTTACTCCAAGTGCTAATAGTATATTTTCATGGAGTTTGTGTGTGCTGCAATGTAAATTCTGACATTGCTAGTGTCAGTCACTAATCTACCTCATTCAGATCATGTCAAGATGATATATCACAATGCTCAAAAACTGTCATCCCTGCTTTAAATAGACCTACATTTTCCTCAACTTTACAATTAAATATATATATATGTATATGTGTGTGTATCTTCATCTCTGCATCAAGATCTGCTATTATAATATGACCATGAAAGTCAAGCTCAATATTTTCCAAAGCAACAAGGTAGGGTGGGAGTTTTTTTGGTTTTTTTGGCTTAGTTTGGTTTTTACAAAACACTTCAGAAAACTAAGAGCAAACTGAAAAAATCCAGACATATTTAAATTTGTTTATAGGTCCAGATCTTAAAAACTTATTTTCCCTAACTGAATTGTCACTGTTATGTGCTTACTAACACTGGTTTGTAAACACTGTTTTCAAACTGATGTTTAAAAAAGATCAGTTTAAAAATGCTTACAGATATCACAAGTTAACTAGCGTGTTTAAATTCACTAATGTCACTACAGTTTTGAGTACAATTTTGAAGGAAAACCTAAGTTTATAATATTTAACTTTCTTCCTTTGGTGGAGTTACTCCTTCAGGTCACCTTTTTTGTGCTTTAGATCATTTTATTCCCCACAGAAAGCACAAACTATGTTTTTCCTTTCTTCTACTTCACAAATGTTATTATATTTCTGTTGTAGAGGTCCTGATGATATACTCTATCATACCTATACCTACATTTATAATTTCTTTTGTCTCTTTTGTGTTTTAATATACAATTGCTGCTGTCTCTTGCTTTGGTGTGGCGAGCAGTGGTAAATAGTGTTGTTTGGGCAATTGAGTGCACGTTGTTGCTTTAGCCGATGTTGTAAAGAAGGGGCTCTGCTGCCATACCCAGCCCTCTGCAGCAACTCTTCGCAGGCTGAGTGCAGCTCTGACGGCCAAAGGGGTTCATGTAAGGGACCCCCAAGGACAGTATTTGTGCCTCTCAGCCCATCTGTATTGGGCCAGCTGTAAACTGGCTCGTCTTTGGTTCAACAGGGAACAAGAACTGGCACAACATCTGTTGGGCTTTGTACTTTGTACTGACAGGTGCTTAGAACCAGTGGAAAGGGAGGCTAGCAAGAATAGATAAGGTACTGAACCTATAAAAATTATATAACATAGATGTTATGTATGTATACATTTATGGTGAACCTGAGTTCCCAGGCAAAATATCTGCATAAAAATAATCTCCAAGAAAGTGTACTAAGGTTTCTTATTCTTTGCATTTTTACAAGGCAAGTTTTTGTAATACGAAAAGCCTGGAAAAATATGTATTTTAGCCATTTTTTGAACTGGGTAAATGTGATAAAATACCTTTCTTTTTTTTTTTTTTAATTTTTCCCATTCACATTCATCTGGGGTTCATATCCTGCTGGGGTTTAGTCCTCAGCAGGACTAGAACCTTGAATGTTTTAAAGAAATGAGGTTTTGAAATAGAGAAGCTATAAATAATGGACAATTTAGTGCTGCAGCTGCACAATATAACTACTATCTCTCATTTTTAACAGCAAAAGAAGTTGCATTGATCTGGACACAAACAGACTTAAGCACATGAAAATCTGTGGTGCACATGAAATGGATATGGTTGAATCTAGTCCAATTATTTCATTGATTATGTGCATTTTTTCTCCAATGTATGAACTTACACATGTATGAGAACTTCAAAGAAATACATTCAGTGCCTAGCAGGATTTTCAAAATAATCTAACCTTTGAAAATCCCATTGGGACCCTATCTACATTTTTAAATACCTAAATATCCTTTAAAACCTGGTCCTCTGCAGCCATAATTTTGTCCTTGTATAAGAATGTGCAACATGGTGTTTGATTCTTCCTCCAAATTTGTGTGGCTTTCTGACATTATATGCTTATATAAAATAAGCATAAGGGGAAAGGGAAGACCGGTTTTGTTTTCATACTGATTTATAGAAGAATGCATTAAAACATGCATGTTATCTGTAAAATGCAGGCATAGAAAAGTAATGTGCTGATCTCCCTTTTTGCTCATTTTCCACAAGTGAAGAGACAATGATAAGAAAGAGCAACGTTGATCTAGTCTGTTGATCTAAGAAGTGAATACCTTTTTATAATGGATTGAGCGATATCACAGATGGAGTTTTAGAGAGAGTAGTAATTCTGTTCTAGTTAGCATAAGAAATTAAAAATAACTTTGACTATATTAATTGAATTACTTAACTCCACTGGATCACTAAAAATAGCCTGGTTTTACACACATAGAGACAAATAATAATCAGAATATCAAGAAGTAATATTTCCCATGGCAAACATAACTCATCTAGATTGCAAAAATGTAGATTATATGAATGATTAAAATGTAGCAGTAATAGGAAATACTATCTATGTACATGGAGGTCAAATTTTAATTCCTGTGGGAACCTAACTTTGAATTTTCTGACTTACGTATTTAAATTTTCAGACATAATGTTGATTTTCATGTTGAACATAATTTAGTTTTTGGAATCACACGTACCATTCCTGTACTACTCAGTTCACCTCTCAGTAAAGTATGCTTTTGAAGTAACAGTATTTAATATGATAGCTCTGGCACAGCTCTGATTAATTGAGCTGCTGCCTAGGAGTTATACACACACCACTTGATACCTAGAAATCCGTTCTTCTTTGAGTTAGGACTAGATCATCACTACTCATTCGTCTCCTGAGCAAACAAACCTAATGACAGTGTTATGGATTCAGGAAAGGTTTCAGATGCAAACGTGGTAGGCTGCACAGCTAAGACATAGATATATCCTTTATTTAGGATGACAAAAAAACTTAAACATATCTTTCAGTACTGTCTCGTACAAACACAGTACATCAGTAGCCTGGACACCAAGTTATTTAAAGCTATTATTTAGTACCATAATAAGTAGCAATTTAAATACAAGGTAAAATCATTACATTGTCTTGTTTACTACTGATGTTAATGTCAAGCTGACGTGTAATGCTCCAAAAAAGGCAGCCTATGATTTGTTATCATTAAACTGTCAGTTCTGTCATGTGTTAGGCATAGATTCATACTATACTTCTTTCAGCATATCACTTTATTTTCTATCAGTCAAAAACCAAAGTGTTTTAATTGTGTCTCTGCTATTTTTCTATTAACTGTTTCTTGCGTTTTTTCCCTGGCCTTTTAATTGCAGTTTAATAGTGGTCATTAACACATTAAGGGGTGTTAGAAGAACATTTGAAGTCCTCTTGACTTCTACCAAAGTTGACACTTCAATGCTAGAGTAATTTCAGCTATTCATTTATTTAATAGTGACCTATGCAAATGTGGAACCATGTCATTTTACAAATTGACTGTAATAATTAACTAGAAAGGCAGAGTAAAATGAAACAGGTTATAATTAGAATAAAACTGCTACAGTATTACGTCAGCTAGAATAAAATAATCTCAAATGATTAAATTGGTTTCAATTATTAAGAATCAGTTTAATGTACCCACTGTTCTAATTTTTTACATTTCTCTTTTTTGTGTGCATTAGATGTCACCTCATACAATTTATGCATTTTATTCATCTTGGTAAAACAGGCATTACAAAAGTTTAATTAAGTAGTAAAAGACTTCATATTATTCCGTTGAATTCTAAATTAGTTGCAGCAAGAAATGATAGTGCATAGTACATACCATTCATACACATTTCAATTAGATGCATCTATTGTTAGCTAATATTTCCCCACTCCAGTGTATAGATAGAGGTACCGATAGAGAGGAATATGTAGGTATACACACAGAAATAATGGTGCTGGCTCCCACAGTACGTTTTTAACTCACATGAACAATATAACTCTCAACTGTATTATTAGACCTTTATCTTCAAGGCACTTATGTCACTGTTCATGATAAATATGGAATTTTAAAATTACATTCTCCTCAAGACTTTCGCCTTGCTTATTCAGTTGTGCATTTTGCAGATTGTGCATATGTAAACAAATACATAAACACACACACACATATATATATATATGTAAGTTTGTAGGTACACACAAGCCTCTATCAGATGATAGAAATATTTGATAATAGGCAGCATATGCAAATTCATACACTGAAAATGAAAACAAAGCATTATTTTGATACCAGTTTTCTACATTACTATACTGGCAAGTCTGTTTTCATTGGTTCTACTTGCTATCTGCTTGCCATTTGTAAACTCAGCTTGGAGCATGCCACAGTTTAATACTATGCAAATGGGCTGTGGGGAGGCCAGCTTGTAAAAGCTGTTAAATGTAAGATACATCAAGTTTCTCCTTTCTACTTGTACAGTTTAAAACTATTGTTAATTTAAATTAGACTTCTTTTATTTGAACAAGTATTACTGTTTTTCTTGCTGGACTAGTCAAGTACCTTCAAGAATTACAACTTTGGTCTTAACACTTTTTGTTCGATTTATAGAAGCATATTTGTTTCCAAATTATGTTTCTGGAAAGGAAAATACCCTTAACGAATTCTCAAACAAGTGTAAATGATGTCTTAACATCCAACAGATATCAACTCCAACACTTTTTGTACCTTCTCCAGTCCACGTAAGCAAACACCTGGGGAACCTGACTAAGCTATTGAACAGTAACTCATGCATAGGCTAAAGAAGAAGTATGTCCAGTCATGGAAATGCATGGAAATTATGGAAATGTGGCAAAGGTGTTTATCTTCACACAAAATCACCCAAGACATTCTAGTAATAAATAAAGTGCGTGCATTTGCCAGTGCAGACAATTCATACACGTGAATATATTGCCATAATTTTGGTGTTACAAACACAGCCTGTACTTGTAAATATCCAGTCCTGCTTCACTCTTATCCTCATCTGCTCTGACTTCTGTGTGGACCCTTCGGAAAATCCCTGCTCTGCAGTGAGGCTACAATCTCTGATACTAAGATTTGTAACCATATGTCATACTGTAGGATCATTGGCTAAAGTTACTATTTATGATGTATTTTTCCTTGCTCCTCTGATGTACTGAATTCCAGGAGGGGTAGTTATATCAGTAACTGAGTGTGTGCTGTATTCATTATAGTTTTGACAGGACTTTTACAGTCTCCATAAGCTGTGGTAAACAGTGTTACATGAAATATGACAGCGATTTCAGGAGCATTTTCTGTGCAAGTGTCTCTATTGGTAGAAATGTAGTGATGGATTTTTTGGGAAACATTCTCGTGCGCAAAAAAATGGTCAGCATGAGCAGAATAGAGCTGTTATTGGCAGAACAGTTTCTGGAAGAAAGAAACCTTCCTGGTGAGGTTCATGTTGTTTTCAGCTTAACAAGCTTAAAGGAACAAAACACTGGTGGCAACCTACATCTCCAACACACTTGTTTACAAAATCAGATGTGCTCCACAGCATCTCAAGATCACTGGAATTCCTGAAGCTCTGCCCCAGCTTCCCAGGAAGAGGTTTTGGAAACCTGGGAACCTTAGATCACAGGCTACCAAACAACTGTTGAAAATCCCAGAGATTTTATCTTCCATACATTTCATAAGGCTGGATGCTTCCGCAAGAGAGTGAGTTTGTGATGGAGCTTTCTGACCTACCTGTTGCACCTTTATTTCTCTTAGGGTCTGATAAAATTTCTAAGATCAACCCATTCCAAATGGAACTAGACTTCTTTTTATTGTATTGTAATTAATATTGTGCAGTTTTAATAAGGTGTTTATTATTAATTACATTTTCCAAATGTAATTAAACTTCTTTGTATGGAACAAAGATAATCAATAGATCACAATTAACTGTATTTCTTAAAAAAATTAATAATATGGAAGCTTCTGGTAACTCAGTACAAATGACCTATTCCGCTATGTCTTATAACTGTTAAACATGGATAATTTACACAAATAGTTTCTTTGATCTAGAGCGATTGCTTTGCAGATCCTTGTGAAGCATTTGCTGGAAATTTGCTTTTTGAGCACTTCCTACCACATTTTAGCAAACTTCAAACAGCCAAAAGATGGCACACGTAGGAATTTGAAAAATGCATCTCAGCTTCTCAAAGAAATACAGGAAAAGAAGTACTGATGTGTGCAAACCATGCAATAATGTACACAGAACCTTAAAAGAAAATAGTCTAAATATAATTTGGTGCTCTTTGTATAAAAGAATGAGGAAGACTTGACTATCATGTGACTGATATGCAGCAGGGATGTCCCGTATCTACAACAGGAAGCTGAGAGACAAAGTGACTGGGTAACATTGCTGTTGAGCCTTTGGCAAATACTAAGATTTCTTTCAGTTTCCAGTCTACCGTACACCAGCAACCCACAAAAAGAAGCATGAAACAGATCTTGAGTCTGTCAGGGAGAATTCTTCTCACTCAACTTCAGTCAACTCAAAATTTGGTATATGGTCTAAGCCTAAGTTTTCCTTATAGAATAACAAATTAACTTCTGTTGGAAGGGACTTCTGAAGGTCCTCTCCTGGTGCTCAGTGCCATTGGAGAATGAAAGGCAGCTACTCTGAGCTGTGACACCTAGCTTTACTCTTAGGCAACTACAGGACTCTAACTTAAAGATGGGATTTATTTTAGATAACTTAGCCTCCTCTAAATGACTTAGTTTTAGTTCAGGTCTACTATTTCCAACATTCAGCCACAGCACAAAGAACCTACCCATCCTGTTAGCGACTCTGAAACTTCCTGATTTATCACTTCCATGGCAGAAGGAAGAGGAATATAAAATTAATCACACATGTTGACTCAGCAAATATGTCTCACACCATCTGTAAGATCTTGGCTGAACAAGACCTGCATGTGTTGAAGGGAAAGAAATCAAAATAAAGCTCTCTGAGACCAGTTTTTTCCTTTTCTTTCTCTAATTATTTTAAGGGAGAGAAAGCAGGAGAAAGGCTATTAAATCCTCCAACCAGGATACGAGAAGCAACCAAACAAGGATCCTGTTAAACAACACCACTGCTGCAGCCCACCTTTCAGAGAGCTGGTAATCTTCAGCTCACTCCATATGGACCCACATCTCACTCTATCAGAACGCCAGCATCAGTTACGTCATCCCCTTGTCCTTCAAAACTTTCCTGCTCTTCTGTTTAGAAAAGTGCCCTCTTTGTGAAGTAACCACTTTGTTTAACAAAATTGAGCTTTATAGTCACAAATGTGCTTATCTTATTTAACTGCATTGGCAGGAAGGATGGTGGAAGAAACACGCACAAAACCAGGAAATGGCAAAGAGAACTATCTAGAAACCTTCTTTATTCCATAGTGGCACAAACAACTCCTATACTATTGCAACAATTCCTATACTAGTAGCAAAACTCAACTGTCAGAAATTAAGCAATACTTCTCTGATTTGTCAAATTTTGGCGGGACTTTCTAGGGCAATCTTCCAACTTTACGTATCTAGCAACCATAGTTTTGAATTCTTTAGGCAAGCTACCTTCATTGTTCCATCATATTTACATG
>NW_010405263.1:56793-62574 GCF_000710305.1 Buceros rhinoceros silvestris | reverse complement strand
TCTTTCATGGCTGACAATAAAGCTAAAAAATCCCCAAATCTGTTTTTCTTTTTCAGAAATCATATTACACCCATCTTTAACAGTTACAGTGTTGTCCTTATAACAGATGTCTAGGACTAGAGTCTCCAAGATCGACAGCACTACTTGGTGGAATAAACAGTAGTAGACTACAGGAGTTGTGGAGAGTTCCCAGCTGGACTATAGGCTGAGGGCTCTACAGACTGAAGGAAAGCACATAGGGTATGAGACAGGACCACTTTCCCATTCTTCCATTTAGCTTCATCTTGTAGGGAGGTAAAAATAGTCGTGCACCTACAAAGAGCAATTTGCTATTGATGAACAGGTTCTTATAAAGATGCTTAGGACTGAAGTGGGTGAGCTTGTAGGATCAGTGGCGACATGGTTAGATTTATAAGAGCGATGGCATGACAGGAGCCCATGGCACTTATAAGGATGAAAGAATTGGATTTTCTTGTGGCAAACATTACTCTCGTGCTTTTTTTTCTCATAAGAACTTGTCTGTTACATAAAACAATTTGTCTTCAGAAACAGCAATAACATCAACAATGGGTGGCATCATAGATTGTACCTCTAGTACAAGTTTGGTTGATGAAGTGAAAAAGGTTTTTTGTACCTACAGTACTCATTGTGGCCACTAGCTTTTACTGTTCATAGTTCCCATTTCACAACTTCATGCTAGATTGACACTAAGCTTTGTCACTGACAGCTTGCCTATTTCAGTGAGATTCACACAGAGAAAACCTGTGAAAAACTGAAATGAGAAAGTTCTGTTTGTACATCGTTGTAATGCAGGAAAATAAAATATGTGCTGAATGTGACTGGGTAGAACTTTAGAAACAAGAATCCTATTACTTTCCTTTTTACTAAAGGCATATTTGACTTTGCTGTCAATAGCACTTGCGACAGTGAAAGAGAAAGGAAATGTGCATCCAAACTGTTAAATTTTGACTACTGGCTCAAAATACAGGTGCACGTTTGGATATTAATGCAATTTTCTGGCAATGCATGTACAGTAGAACCAGAACTGATTATCGCAGTGACAATGAATGATAGAAGTATTCAATGTTTAAACTTGTTTCTAAATTTTACAACTATTTTTATCAGAGGTTAAACTCCAGCTATGGAAGTGAACACCCACAGACTCAGCCTGATATCCAGTATGACTCCCGATGTGCCCATCTCCATGATGTTCTGTATTTCTATCTTCCGGTCTCCTTGATACTTTTTCTTGATTTGCACATAGTATTAGTCTGCCATTTAACTTTAATTTTTTAAGCTAACTAGAAAGAAGGGGCTGAACAAATATTGGAAACATTTTCTTTGAGTATCCATTTGAATTAAACAGGCAGGTAACATTTGACCATGTTTGTGACCCCTTCATGTTTGCTTTTCATGAATTTTCAAGTGTTTGATCTCTGTTAGGGAATGGATTAGCAAAAAGCAAATTTGTAATTCAAATGCTGGAAACTCCACTAGCACCAATTTAAAATTGTATATTCAGACATTATATTTGAAATTTGAAATTCACATTGATTTGATTAATGAAGTGAGTTGCAGCCAGCTCATACGCCTCTGAATGCCTGTTATTTCACCTGAGGAGGAAAGTAGTGAGGTCTTTTCAGTAACATTTCTGCCTAAAGCTAATCCTGGTTTTTCAATCCTGTTTGTCTCTTGGTGCAATTTAGTGCAGCCTCCAGGTTGTTCTATCAGTTGTGAAAACTGCAACCAACACTGCTACTATGCTGGGGTGGTGAGCAGATGAAACTGCATGGGCTGGCATCTGGAAAATCAGCTCATGTCAGTGAGGAAGTCTGAGTTAATTCTCTGCAATTTTGGGGTGGGGTGAACCAGCAATATTTGTATTGAATCTATTAATTCTTACTTAATTACCAAAAGTACGGATTCACAAATAGTTCAGGAACGTTAAAAAAGCGACATTTTAAGACTAAATTATTCATTAGAAATTATTCACAGAGTTCTGATTGCATAGATAGATGAGAACACCTATTCCTTTCACCTTTCTTGTCTGTAAACTGTGTGTTGTAACTCAACAGAATGTGAAGCATACACCAAAAACATGTTCCCAGTGAAATACAAACACTACAGTCATACTTGATGTTCAAGCAGTAAAGCATGTGATACGGATGAACCTCAGAACAGCTGATTTTTTAAAAAAAAAAGCATCGCTTTTTAATGCATCTCCTCTTGATACCCATTCTGCCTCTGGGGCAATCAGTTAGCTAATACCCATGGGGAAAATGGTCTTTCTTACTATGCACAATAACTTCAAATTAAAACTTCAAAGCTGTTTAAAATACACTACGAGAAGTTCTAATTTATTCTTTTTCTTTCAACACTAGCGAAACCCTGCGATCTCCACTACTTCCATCAAATCCAATGCCTGTCCCCTCTTTCTCTCATTTTTTTTTCCCCTCTGTGGATGTGTTTTCTGAAGGACCAACACGCTCTGGAGCATATTATCTAGGGACAGTGGAGGATGTCAGAAGGAACTGACCTTCACAAAAGGGCTGTTTTCTATCCCACATACACTCTCTATTTTTCATACTAATTGCTTTTTCTCTGTCAGAATTTGTCCCTTTATTTTTTCTGTTAAAAAAAATGAAAGAAAAAGAAAAAAAAGGAAGAAAGAAACAGTGTTCTCCTTGCAGCAATCATTGACATAATGCTGAGATTACCACGTCAAAGCTGCCGTGAAGGAGAGGAGGAAGAGGGGAAGGCAGACATGCAGAATAGCTTGCCTAGCCCCCCTTTTCAATGGGCTAGAAGACTTCAATGTTCCCAGAAGACTGCTCTGGAGTAATTATTGTAATACTACAAGGACAACTATTTTATAAATGAGAAAACAGAGGCAAATAGATGATAAGTGAGAAGGTGGCTGCCATATGTGGATTTTTCAAAACTATCAGGAGCAGAAAGCGTAATCTGAGCTACAAACACATTTCTGTTCCATCCGTGAGCAGGGAGCTCATGTTTTGATGAATGCCATTCTTTCCAACTGAGTTTCAATTCAGTGGTATAAGCAAAGAACTGGTTAAGAGTTTTAAAAAAATTTTTAGAGCCATTTTAATAAGTGGACATGAAGGTGTTAATACAGAAGGCTTTTCTTCTCTTCAGCTGAGTTCCATAAACTACTTGTGTTTGTTTATTCCTGTGAAACTATTCCTCAGATTCAGGCAGTTACGGGACTGTTGGCTCAAACACATTGCGTTGATCCAAGATTTTCCTGTTAAAAGCTTAGATAAGCTTGAATCAGCAAATACTGTCCATCATCTTAACACATGGACACAAAGGGAGAAGTTTTAACAAGCACTGGTTGAAGTGGGAAACGCTAAATGTAATAGATGATCCAGCTGAAAAAACAGACTGGAAATTTACTTTAGAAAACTCACCTTACAGAGTTTCGCCTAATAAACCACATACATATGCTGTACTAAATCTTGTTTGATTTCAAAAAAGTCATCACAGAGACCTATTTTATTCCTATTCCTGATAAAAACTTGGTCCTGCTCTGAAAGGGTATATACACTAGTTATGAACATCATTTCTTCTGTTTTTCTGGGCTTGCCTTTTTATACTGAAAGGCTTCAGAAGCAGACTAGGGGAACTATTTGGGACAAAATCTGAGCAAACTTGAAAGTAAACCAAAACCCAGTCTATTTCTCCTTGAACTGTGAAAGGATACAGTTAACTTTTTTTTTCCAACTTGCTTCTTGTTTTCACACACCTCCAAAATTGCAGGTTGTATTTGGCACTGAAAGTGGAAGCATGGAAAACAATTGAAAAGTTTGTTCCTAGAGAATTTCCAGACCAGCTTTGCAGGCTCAGAGAGATGGAGAAACGTAACAGACTGCAGATGGGTTATCTGACCTAAACCACCCCTTCTCTTATTTGTCTATCAATCAGAAGCTCAGCATCAAGGCATTCTCTACTTTCCCATACAATGGCAACTTCCAGAATAGGATTGTCATGCTGCAAGATTATTCCTAGAAAGATGACACATGAGGAGTTATATTATTTCACCATTCAATTCACGTTTCTGCTCTGCCCCTGACAGTGACACAAGTCTTTCTCTATATAAAACATATATGTGTTGAAAAACACATACTTTTAGAATAAGGCATATTGTTAGAAATGAATTATTGCCAGTGATACCTACCTTCCATATCCTAGTAATACATACAGACAAATATTATACATACCATACTCTTGCAGTATCCTGCATGAACTTAGGTGTTTGGAATATCGATAGTATGTATAGAAGCTATCTATTGTGCAGCAGTGTTATACCTAATAGTGTGCTTCATTCATCAATACCTCAATTCAACTGCATTCTAAGGGTCTTTTTCTCCTACAACCCAAATCCTTTTTTTGAAAAACCTTCCCTAGAATTTAAAGCAAAATCCCACATTTATTTTCTGCATTCAGTAATCCCAAATTAATCTGATAATTTACTCAATTATAAATGAATAAAATAGTATATTTCAATGAAAACAAACCTTCCCTTCTTTGGATTATATTTACTCTTTAAAGGGCAACTAAATGCATTTCGTAAGAAGCATTTCCCTTCATGATGCGTTAACTAGTGAACGGCTTAGATGTGTACACAGCTCAGAGATCTCTGCAGGCTGCGAGCCACTGCTGCTTCAGTCAGGTCAGAATTGTATGCTTACCAGTTAGCAGGTTTTCAGGACTTGACATGTCTTAGAAAAGACAACCCCTTTGTAGTGGTCATCCCTAGAGAAAAGTTGGAAAGGGTGTTGAGCTTGCTGTGCTCTGAGTAAAGTTTTGCACTGGGAAAAAAAATTTAAAAAACTCTATTGTGAAAGACCTCGCAGTGTTGTACCACTGTGTTGGGAACCTTTCCTGAAAGAGCAGAGCTGGATAAAAGGCCAGGATTAATCTCTCCAGTATTGATTTACAGTGACAACAACGACTTCTGTTTTGTGTGAGCAGGAGTGCGTGCAAGTGCGCGTGCCACGTAGGTGCATGGGCATGCACATGCTGTTTGCTGCATCCCACTTCCAAAAAGTGCTCCTGTGTTCTTTTCGGAGTAATTCTGACTTTAAACACAGACATCTTATAAAAATGATAGCAAGTTAAATGCCTAGTTTTAAATTTATTTTTATAGCTCAAGCTCAAATGCTCTGAGCTTATCAAATATCCACTTGCAACTATTCGTTGATGCTTAGTCAAATTGCATTGCTGTGTTGTTTTGGCATAATGATTTGCTGGAAAACACAGTAAAATAAATAGATTTTCACCTTTAAAAAGGGTCAAGAACAGTTTTTTTTAAAAAAAAACTGCAAAGCCCAACCCACCTCACCGACACCCGTCCAAAAATCAAAAAATGATTTTGTGCCTATTAAAAAAGAAAAGCAAATGAGGTAAACAACAGGGAAAGATGGAATACCATGTCCAGAAATAAAATACTCAAGAAATATCAAGCAACTTGTTTCTGTTTGTTTGTTTTGTTGTTTTTTTTCTTATTTTAGTTTTTTCCAAGAAGGTGCTTGTTAAAAACAGTCTTTCTGCAGACTGTTTTCTACTAAACCCCTCGAAGACGTAGAATGGAGGTGGCAGGAGCTGAATGATGACTTTAAAGTGACTGACAACATCATTCCCTATTATTACTGCCTTGTAGACTGCCAAAGAACTAATGTACTTCAGACATCTAACGTAATTAATTCAGAACCACAAATCTGAATCACAAATCTACAGTATATGTGTGGATTCAGCAGG
>NW_010405263.1:47768-55545 GCF_000710305.1 Buceros rhinoceros silvestris | reverse complement strand
TTCCCCCATTAATATTCTGAAAAAGACAGTGCATTGAAGAGAATAGAATAAGATAGTTCCCTTAAACAGGCACTGTTGACCTTAGGTTGGGGATTTTTCTTTAATTTGCTTTTCTTAAAAATAAAATATTAATCATATTGGAAAAGGCAAGCAGAGTTCCTTTACATTTTTCAATATATTCCATTTATAATATTGCATTCATTAAATTAAGTCATTGAACATTTTGAACATTTTTTTAAGTGCTAAAGGAAAATAGAAATGTAATTTCCATGGGAAACTAGATAAGACAGGCTGCGGTACTCTGATGACAACTCCTGTTTCTGCCAACTTCAATTCAAATGCCACAAACACACAATCTGAGGGTGTTTAAAGCCTGCTGATTACTTTACCATTTGCAAAAAAAAATTTTTAGCTCAGTGAAATCATTGTAGCTAGGGGTTTCATGCCTTTTATTTTTTTTTATTTGTTATTTCTCCTAAACTCGCTCCTAAGATAAATTTTTACCCTGTTCTTCAGTGGGTAATATTAATATGAAAACTTGCTTATTATAGCTGTGAGCTTGTGGTGAACTGCATGTGTGTGAGTTTATGAGAAGAAAAGGACCCGTAACAGAACCCCCCAACTAATGATATAAACTGTGGTGTAACTTAGATTTCTTACAGTGTACAAAAATGAGCATATATATATATATATGTATAATTCCTGGGTGTTTGGGGGGAGGTAATTTGGGGAGCAGGGCAAGTAACATTAGGCACAATGATCTTGTAAAATGATAACATTATGACTTCATAACTGAAATAATTCTGCATAAAAAAACCCAAATCATATTCCAGTTACCACCTGGCAGGACCCCATGCCCTTCTTTCATTCCATAAACACGGTAATTCTATTGAGAAACTGTGATAGAAATGTACATGTGTAGTGGAATAATACCCTGGCTTTTCATCTCCAGAGGCCTGCCTTGAAATCTGATTTGGGCCACACGTGAAATGAGTTTGGTAGTCTCAACTAAATTTGTGGTAGAAACCAATCCACACAAAAAGCATGCGGCACAGCTTAGCACAGCTGGCAGTCTCTTTTCAACAGAGGTCCAAAGCTGAAATACCAGGGGAGGTTTCCAGGCACAACAGAGGTGCATTTGCAGATTTATGTGTGGTAACTTGAATAGTGCACATCAATGATCTGTTACTTTTATGAGCACTAAAATCTACAAAATTCATGTGAAGTGGAGAAAATATGGTTCCTTTAGAACCTGTTGGGTGGAGAACTGGACTTGACATTTTACCTGAGGGAGCAGAATCTATATCCCAGGATAAATTGTAGAGGGGCTGATTGATCTCTGACACTATCTACAGTTAAATCAGTACAAACTACTTCGGCACAAGAAGTTTTGTGCATATTTAACACCTAAACCTAAGAATAATTATTGAGAGAGGAAGGAAAATGAACTTTGAAGACAACACAAGAAACAGCGACATGTACGACAGTGAAAGCTGCCCTACTAGAAGTTATTATTTACATATTCTAAGCCAGATATTATTTGCTATTTCCTAAGTGATGTTGTGTTTTACATGGCCTTATATACAGCCAGATGTGGGCCCTCCTTTGCCGATGTGTCTGTCAGGAATACATTATTGTACTATCTCGCTCGTTGCCTCTCCAGCACCAGAACCTTCTCAGTATGAACTAATAACAGTAGCTGCTGTATAGCTCCTCCTTTCTAATGTCTTATCTGCAAAAACTTCCTGCTTACTCACTTTAGTTGTGGCATATTGCATCCACACAGTGTAAAAGGGTAAGTTTTGAAACACTGTTAAGAAACACACAGTAGGAACACCATTGCCTACTTCAGGACAAAGTTTTTGGCATGTGGTGAAGAAACTGTCCAAAGTCATGTCTCGAAGTTTTCTACTCAGTTAACTGCGTGGAAAGAAACTTCGAGAAGTAAGTGTTGTCTGCTTATTTTAGCCTGCTCCTCTCCATCAGAATGATAAAGAAACTACAAAAATCAGGTGTCTAAGTTAAGCAGACTAGATCCCACAGTATTAAATCTATGTGTAGTAAATAAAGATTTTTGAACATGTAGTCACAATAAAACCAGTGACAATATTGACGAAATAAGGATTACAGAATCGGATCCTGCTCTTGCCAAGAAGACTGAAATAATAAAGTTACCTGGCTAAGTAAAGTATAGGAATTGTGATTTTTCTTTTTTTGAGCAGTATTCAGTAGTCACTTTCCTATATATCTCTGCTATAATCATTCCTTATTCCTTACCTATCAAACAGTTCACATGCTCGCTGATTTTTGATTTGTAGGATTCTAACTTTTTCTTCTTCAGCAGGGTGTTTTTCTAGACTGTATTATGTGCTACACTCTCTTGTCTTCACCATCACTTTGTTATGGCATAAATGCTCTTATGGGGTTAAGATGAACACAAATCTGTTGTATGAAGTAGAGCATAACTAGTTCTTGGTTTTCAATTGCAGCTGAGACAACTCCATCTGATGCCAGGTATACAGATACAAACTTGCAGCTTGTGACTATAGAAGCACTAAGTTTGGGCTAAACATGGGAGAGATCTGATGTGTGTTGTAGGCAGTTCCAGAGAATATATTCATCCTTTGTTAAAAATAAGATACTCTATTTAATATATATATACATAGGAAAAGAACGAAAAGGAGAGTTTGGCCTTTTCACCCACTTTTAATGATAAATTATTCAATGAAACAGGAGAATATAGTGGGATTCTACAACTAAGAGAAGATAAAAAAAGAGTTATTCCGTAACTGAATAAGTTTTTGTCCCCATAATGGATAATTATGGAATAACCTTCTTTTGTAAGTGTTTAAAAGACATGAGAATGCTCTCTCAGTTGAGTAGCCCTCAACTCTTACATCTTCTGTAAGGGCCTGTGACTGGTCATAGAGAAAAAACCCCTCCCTGTATTTTACCTGCTTGTATTCAAATTTTTACACTGTATCAAAAATATTAAAATGCAGAAAGACATCTCCACATGGGTGCAGGTATCCACCTGTTTGGATCTCAGTGGAGGACAGCAGTGCTGAAAGTCAGGCTGTCCTATTCAGGGGTTTAAAAATGGTCTTGTGTGCCTAGAGTTAGAAAGCCACTGTGGAAATACTAGTTACATGACTACAGAAGTACGTGTCCTCTGAAAATGCATTCTTAACGTTCACATTTGTTCATATTGTGTTGGGTTATGTTTGCAGTGAAATGTGGAGATTAAAAAAAAAACTATTTTTGTTTAGCTTTTGAAAATATACTTAAGGATGTCTGAGTGTTAAAAATTGGAATTTGTTGGTGCAATGCACATTTCTAACAAAGGATAGGAATGGGGAATGCATACAGTTTATTTGTAAATTAAATAAATATGTTTCCTTCATGCCCTTGAGAGCTAGCTGATTTATCAGTTAATAAAATAATCATACACCACAGACTTGTGCTTCCAATTTATTTTAAAAAGAAATAACATTGCTTTTTTGACATATATGAATACAAATGTAACACTAGAGGAAACTTTGTGAGTAGCGCTGTATATATATCAACAGCCCTGTATAAATTACCTTACTTTCTTTTTCTCTGCTATTTATGGAATGGATTCTGCATAAACACTTATTTCTTCAGCAATTCCTAACTTATGTGGATGACTCTACAAACCTCAGTCTGACTACTGACAAGAAAGAACACTATTTGTCTGAATAAAGAATGTAGACTGTGCATGTAGCACAGGTGAAAATAAAAGTTAGATTCAGAAATTTAGTTTTAAATTTTCAACTAGACTTCACTAGTATTCACACATAACACCATGAGCTAAACTTAAAAGGAAATATATTTATTTTAAAAACTATGGGTGAATTGAGTAGTTTTCCTGACTAGATATGCTGATAGAGATTTCAGCTCTCCAGAATTCGGACAAATACAGTTTGTGCTAGATGTGTTCATGTGCATCTCTCAGAAGAGGAAGGCCTATGTCTCCTAGAAGATTTGTTTTTATATTATTTAATTTCTTTTCAAGTTTTGTGGTTGACAAACCATACCTTAAAAACCACACAGGAGTGTTGCAAGTAGAGGTAAGTGAATGGCAGATCTGGGGTGCCATGTGGCGATTCAGCCCAACAATGGCTGCGAGAACGCAATGAGCATGGATCTGAAATCCTTTTGTGATTACGGGGCTCATTTCCACAGCCCTTATTCAAATAACTAACTTCAGTGTGGCTGCTTTCGTCAGTAAGGAGTAGTCCCCTGAGCAGAGCGTGCCATTTCAGACCCTCGGTTTTTGTGTTTGATGGGAAGCTGGGCTTTTCAGCATTCCCAACCTCACCCCTCCCACCTCCTGCTCTAATCATCTTCTCCTTTTTTGGACATATGCCTCTCCTGCTCTGCTCTTTAAATTCCTTCTGCTCCCTCCTGTATATTAGCCTCAGCCCTACTTTGTTATTTTTGTTGCTTGCTTCGTCTTCTCTCCGTCACTACTCCAGACACTTTTCTCCCCTTTGCTAGTCTGTTCAGTTCCTTGGGGAACTTTCACACTCCTCCACAACTGAGCAGCTTCTTGTTTCCAATGGATTTTAAAAACTCTAGGCTATATTCTGTTCTCTTGAGAGAAAATTAAAAAAAAAAAGAAAAAAACCACAAAACAAAACCAAAAAAATAACCTTCTCCAGAAACTCTACTAGTTTAAACGCAGAGACTTCCAGTCAAATTCCCTTTTCAAAGGAACAAAGGAGATTGAGACCTACGAGGATGCCAGGGCATGCCACCCACTGAAGTTCATGGAGACACGGGCAATCACCAGAGGTCCTTGGGCTCTGCTGATCAATTCCTTTCCATTAAGGAAAACCTTCTCTCCCCCACTGCCATTTCAGAGGGCAGCTCGGCCCTCTGAAAATCAAAGCAGGCATTGGTGCAGCGTTCACTCTCTGATGGCCAAAACAGGCTGACCTTGATGGGGGTCTCTCTATTGACTTCGGGATATAGTTTGAGGATCAGGTCTCCGGGGGAGACGCACGCAGGTGCAAGGCAGAAGCTTTTGCTTTCTCATGTATATCTGTGGAATAAGTTATCAGGGAATCATCATACATAACACTGCTATTTTTCAGGATGCCCTCTGACAGTATTTTCTGCTAAAGAATGCAATTTTTCAATGTGAATTAGTCCATTCTCCTTCAAAGGAAGACAAACTTGTGGCGGGTGTCCTTTCTGAAAGTTGAGGACTTCTTTGCCCATTCTCCTCAATATTTCTTTGAATTACCAAGCCAGACTTTCTTCTCCTCCTCCAACTGACAAAAGCCTCCAACTGAGACTACTTAAGCTGTCAATTTCGCTGGTGTAAATCTGGAGTTAACCCCACTACAGCATTCGCAGAGGTTAGCCAAGGACAGGTCCTTCCCTCATCAATTCGTGTGCTGAGCAGCACCTGGGGACCACCAAAGCAAGAGAGCACAGACTCATACTGGTAAATACTGACATCAGGGAGAAATGCCTAAGGCAGAAGGACAATAAACAAAAAAGAGGAAGAAAGAGAGTAAAGAATTAGACCAGAGAGGGATGAAGGAAGGAGTCGGAAACCGGGAACTGACAATGGGTGCATCCGCAAGGAACTGGGTGCAGAAGGAAGAACAGGGCACAGGCAGGATGGAATGCTCTCCCATCACCCCATAAAATATTTCAGCAAAATAGTTCTGTTGTGTTTAAACCTGGACATTTATGAAATCGTGTTCTATTTTTTTCCAAATTTCATCTCAGTGCATGATATTCTGTAGTGTAAGAATACATTGTTGTATATAAGTTTTGTATTTTAATATATGCCCATTTTATAATTGCACTAAGACACTTCGGACTAAACCGTTGCACTGATTAATCCACACCTCAGACATGCTGGAAACATGAGTTGAAATGCACCTAAGGTGTGCATTAATCAGCCCTACTATACCATTTGTCCTATCTTGCCGCTTAATTAAATTCCAAACCAAATAGTTTGGGGGACAAGGTTAGGAGGGACTAGTTTTTAAAGTGGTTTTTACATGAGCTGTCCACAGCATATGGAAAAAAAATATAAGATATATTTAGAACAATATTTTAATTTGAGATACTTTACTAGATTAGATTGAAAGAATGTAATGTTTAAAAAAGGAAAATGTGATTAAGAAGCTTAAGTGCACAGTATATTACATGAAAATTCTGATCATAAAGAAAGGTAATATCTACTCAAAATTATAATTTCTGTACTTTTGAAATCATCTCAGCAAGAATTATCTACCCATATCAAATTGTAGCACTTGTCAAAATCAACTGTAAAGCATCTCAAGTGCTCTTCTGAATCAACAAAACAGATGTATAGCGATGTGAGGTTGCACTGAAATGGAAATAAAAGTGAACTAGATGCCAGTCATTGCCCTTAATCTCTTGAACCCGGCACTTAACACAGAGGATACCACAGGTCTTTGGGACACTGTTTAGATGGGGAAGAAATCAAGACTTGAATCTTAATAATATAGGCAAAAACACTCTATAAAATGATTTTCTTCCTGCCTTACTAGAATACAATCTGCTCAAATATCACCTTGCTTTGTTCATAATCATGAGGTGATGTTCGAAACAGCATCCTATTTCAGCTTTAGATAGGCAGAAAAACTGAAATATGTGAAACTTACAAAAAGGTGTTTAGAGTTTTAAAATAGCAATTAAATATGCTTAGTGGTTCCAGAATCACCATTCCGCTCCTTTCCATAAAAATGTGGAGTGATGTTTATGGGATAACACCTGCAGCAGAATGAATACAATGAATATAGCTTTAGTTAAGATTACAATATTGCTGATTTTTATAGGGGCTTAATAGATGAAAAATATCTGCAAGTATCAGCCATTAGAAAACAACGACTAACCTCATAGCCTAGAACATGTTTTTGGAAGTGAGCTCCTCTACATATTTTGTATAACCTGCCCACCCTGGAAAAGAGATGAAAATTAATTTTCTTCCCCTTGGCTTTGTAGTGATGGTGCCTTCCAGGAGCATGGTGCACAAAGGGAGACTGAGGGGATCACAAACACCAAAATGAATGATCACTTCCTCCACCTGTCCTGTGAACTGCTTAAGCCTCTGAATCACAAGTAGAGGGATTTTTGTAGGCTGATGAGGTACTGCAGAATCATACCATTTGTCAACACCTTACTTGCTTCCTTGTTTTCAATTGCATTTAGATTTGAAGAATTTTTAGTAACTGATACAATGCTGAAAACGACTGAATTCTCTGCCGCATATATTAAAACCATCACAGCATGAGCTATACGTAAAGGAGCCCATTTTCATCAGCAACAGTAAAGTGCAGATATGGACTGATGAATGCAGAACCCTTCTGATCCCGTACTGAGCAGAGGTCCAGATGGATGGAAACATCTCTCCAGGACAGACGAAGGAGCTCAAGCCCCAATCTGGATGCCTGAGGATTAGACTCACGGGCTCACAGCAACCTGCTCCTGTGGCTCAGTCCAGAAAAAGCTTCCCTCCTTGATCTGGTTTTGCTGCCAAGGCTCAGAGGCAAACATGCTCATTTGTCTAGCTGCAGAAAACAACCAGCTACAAATATTTCAGACCTGAATGGTCCTCCCATCCTTCCACTTGTGCTGTTTTCCATCCTTTCACCAGCAGCACTGCGACAGTATTAGCTAAGGCAGAATGCCTGACTTTCCTCTACTTTCCTTCGAAAGGGCAAGATTTGGGCTTGGGGGGGGCATTTGGTGCTTTGGTTTGTTTAGG
>NW_010405263.1:45669-47631 GCF_000710305.1 Buceros rhinoceros silvestris | reverse complement strand
TTGTGCTTTGGTTTGTTTAGGGTTTTGGGGAGGTATTTTGTGGGGTTTGGGGGGGCGCGTTTGTTGAGGTTTTTTAAAGCCATTCTTGTTTTGTTTGTCACAAAAGTCAAAACAATGAAGCTTTTGTTGTTGTTTTCTGACATTCTAGGAAGCATTGAGTACATACTAACAAAGTGCTTCCTGTCAGTACTTAAAGCCCCAAGAGAAACATTTCAAGAGCGCTACATGCTTTTTACAAGATGGAGGCCCAGGGTCTGTTTCAGGGGCAACTCCAGGCACCCCAGTCCACTCAGTGCTGATGAAGTTTCACTGAGCAGATGCCCCATCTGGTGAAGATTGCTTTGCAGCAGGACTCAAAGCACAGCATGGTGAACAGAATATTTGCACCCGGTCCACAGGAAGGGATGCTTTCCCCCTCTCTCTGACATCCAGAGGAAGTCCTGCCATAGTGGAAGAAGCTTGCCCTGATCCCTGTGCAGTGCGTAGCTGCACCACGGTATCAGTAGCTCACACTTCTGTACTAGGCCATGTACGCGGCGTGATGGAAATGTGCCTCCAGCTTTCTACTCTCTCCTGTGGAGGTGGCAGCAGGTCCCAGCTGGTCACCAGCTTACATTCTTATGGAGAAGGTGTTTAGTTGTACTATGGTCTACATTACAGAGAATTCCGTAGTGAATATTAATTCCACTAACTCCATAAGGTTTTGAGTCAGTTTTCAGTGCATTTTTTTATTTGGGCTGACATTCAGAACTCCTTCCCTGCACTGTATATGATGACACTTTGGTATATGTATTATTCTTTTCACCTGGCCACATTTCCTTTCCAAACCAAACACATAACAGAAATCATTTCAGCTTTTGAGATTATTGCCTGACAAAACTGCAGTGCCTGTGAAAGGCAAATCGACATTACAGCTGCTCTCTCTTTTGGCTTTTTTTTTTTTTTTAATTTTATTTTATTTGGTCTGGATGCTCTCTGAATTGCTGAGCAAAATTGCATTATCTGTTGCACCACAGTACATATATTGTTGTTCCCAAAGGTTTACTTATAACATTCACAGCACCATTTATTTTTTTTCCTTTTACCCCATTGTCATTTCTGTACAGATTTAATACAACAGAAACATGGCTTCCACTGGGAGCTACAGGTAGAGCAGTTCCAAAGTTCCCTATAATTGGTGTCTGCCATGGCTGCTCACAGTAAGTTATGTAAATCACAGCAAGGACCCACAACCCCTAAAGGCATGAATATTTTTTTCATTCAGTGCAGAGGATAACTACAGAATCTTAGTAATAGTCCCCTCCACATCAGGGATCTCCTTACTAGGCAAAGTCAAGGTCTAGAAACTGGCCATGTGAATTCTGCAATTTAAATCCTACTGTTAAAGATGGTTTGTTAGGTATTACAGTAGGTCAAGGCGATATTAATTTTTAGAATGCATTTTCCCTTCATAGCCCTTGCAAATATATCTGCTTCAGTTTGCCTTCACTGCGGTAATTTGAGCAGACAACAGATTAGTATATTTATTTATTGTTTTCTGTAACAACTCTTTAATTTAAAATTAAAAGAAAGGCCGTCAGAGTTTCGTTCTGAAAATGGAGGAATTATTTCATCGATTTTCTAGTGATGTATTTTAGTTAAAATCACACCTTTCAACTGAAAAAATGTGAGGTTACTATTAAATCTTTTCCTTTAAAATAGTACTGCAAGTGTGAGAAATTTTAGCCTAAATTCAATAAGACAGTTTCAGTCTTATAATGTTTTTTCCCCCCACAAGTCTTACATTTATGGGTCATATACACCAATTTATGCACTATCTATTAGGTAACTGAATGGATCCTTTATCTTAGTAATTTTCTACTTCTGTTATCGGGAAAAGAAGTTTTCCTAAAATAAAACCCTTTAAAAAAAAAAAAAGTTTCTAAATGTTTTTAAAAGCCGGTTAAATCTGATTCTTCTGCT
>NW_010405263.1:42502-45557 GCF_000710305.1 Buceros rhinoceros silvestris | reverse complement strand
AGGAATTCTGACCAAAAAAACAAAAAAAATCATTCCTGTTTCATTTTGCATGTAACACGCCCACAACTGAATCTCAATCTAATGTAATACATTCTCTTATTTTACCTCCACCTGTTTTTGTCTACTTAGGAAAGCTAAGCTCAGAATCTGTATCAGGTTTTCGCTGAGCACCTGGTTTTCTTCAATTTATTGTTTTTATTTTTAAGAATATCAGGTAAATGCATACTACACACATACGATATAATATTACATGTACACACACTGCATACAGACAGACACACATTCACTTTCAGGAACACAAGTGGGCTTTTCAAAGAAATTAGATGTTTCTAAACAACATGGTGTTAGATGAGGCTGTGTCTCTTAAGCCTGTTTTCCAATGCACCTATTTTGCTTTGGGCTGCAACACCTGTGCTGCGATGCTTGCTGGTGCACACAGCATAAATCGGGATATAAGGACACGACTGAAGCACCCCATCCTGGGACTGCCATCAGCTCACAGTGTCCCTCAAGGCTCTGAGGAAGCAGAAATAAAATAGACAAACAGACTCCCCGGAGAATCGTGGTGAGGAAATAGAGGGGACTTAAAGACTCTGCCTCTGGATGGCTCAGGGCCCTGCACTCCAAACTCCAAGTGTATGGAAGAGTATCAGCCACTGATGCAGCCCAGGCTCAGTAAATTATTTTTCCATCAACTACAAAAGGGACCTACTTGGCCCTGTTTTTCATCGCCCTACCAGCTAGACAAGTCGAAGAACAGAAAAGTTAGTGGCTGATGTGATTGACTAGTACCAATTCAGTGGTTCAGCGGTTCAAATGTCTCTGTTCTTTATCATCTCAGAAGGAAACGTGAGCTTTAATCATCCATGTGTCAGGCTCAGCTAAGCTGGCTATTGGCAGAAACAGCATGCAATTGAAATTTTGCCCAGTCTTAATCAATGGACTGTGTCCTCATGGAACAAAAGATAGCAGCTTTTGGCAGAGAGGCAAGTGCAGAAATCTCCTTCCTGTAGAACATATGCTAAAAAGTTTCAATACTACAACTCTTACATAAAATGACACAAATAAACTGTATTTTCCCTTGAAAAATGTCTGGAAAGGACAGCAAAATACAGTCAGGCCATGACGCATGCATGCAGCTCCTGACCTTCATAGATTTCAGGTATTGCAAAAATTTACAATTCATTTGTTTATTATTGATAAAACTTGTTTAAGACTCCTGCAGTCTCTCAAATTTTCAGAACGCCCCCTCCCCCAAACTATGATTATTTTATTTTGGTCAGCCAAAATAGCTGGTCTGGTGCAATTTTTCCTCTCCCCTGAGGCCCCTGAACTCCGAATGTGCAGGGTCTGGAATACTCACTCCCTACTGTAACATGAACCCCAAGGTAGAGTAAAGAGTACCTATTTTTTTCCAAGTGATTCAAGACTCCTAATTGCAGGTTAAGTTTTGCCTAGTTAGGACAGAGTCCAAGGGCTTTCTTCAGGCTGAAGTTGTTTTTGTCTGGAAAAAATTATTGAGGAATGGAAGAAAAAAGAAATAAGCATTATAAATATGTTGCATCACTCTGGGTTATGTCAGATGAGTTATGATAAGTAACACTCTGTCTGCCATGAAGAATCACATAAAGTTAAAAATAAAATACGAAGTAAAATGGGTTTGGTTGTGGGTTGGGTTTTTCTCCCCCATGAACTCTGGTGTGCTTAATTTCAGTTACTGGAACTGTGTTTTCTACCTTCTTTTTATGGCCTTTTTTATAAAAGGTAGCTGGTACTCACAAAAAAATTTTGGGACTTTCAAAACTTTTCACAGTTAATTAGTAATGCATGTAGCAAAACACCCGCCCTACCTCTGGGCCTTGGGGGTTGCCCTGGTTCACTTGTAACTGATTTATTTTTTAAGGTTGTCTGGCACATCTCTACCCCAGCTGCTTCCAAGAAATTTCAGCCCAGCGTCAGCTGGGAAAGATCAACTTCACATGTTGACATACAGAGGCGGCCTTAGGAATATTGGGGCCTCCAATGGGAGGCGTCAATGGGAATCGTTTCTCTTTTTGCTGATCCAGTGATACAGTATCTGCCACCATACAGGACTTTTTGTTAGCGTTTTCCTTGAAAGAACACTCATGTGATTACTACACTATGTTTTTCTCAATCAGAAACAGAAGTGTTATCTTTACCAGATTTGTGACTCATTATGTAGGGGTGAATGGTGGATGGTTTTTGCAGACATCCAAAACCATTGGTAATGACTTATGAGTTGCAAGAAAAACCATGCTATTTCATAAACTGCTTAAATTTTACAGAATACATTTTTTTGTGTGTTCTAGAAAATAATTCTGACATCTTTCCTCATGTCTGAGTAATGACTTACACTGTAAGTCTTCTGCTGAAACTGATGGCCACAAATCCTAACCCTTTTCCTAGGGTTACAAGGCTTTATTTTGTGGGAAATATTTTTATTTAGAACTTCCCTGAAGAAAATTTTCAACCATGTTCCCTGCTTCATTTTTCTTCCTGTTAGGTTGCAAATTTTGTCACTAGCCCTCTTCCCTGTGCTTCCATTTGGTGCCTTTCTGTTCATTTCCAAGCGCATCTGAACCAAGAGCATGTTATCATTTACATAAAATACTGTTTTTAAGAAATTGTAGTATCTCATTGAGTGCATTAGTAGAGGAAGAAATAATCTCTAATTTCAGACATACAGCACCTGATTCTACTTAAATTCGGACATGGTACACAAAGAATATTCACTTGTAAGAGAGGCTGGCAATGAATTTTACCTCTAGGTTCACCTTTCCACATTTGTGTGGGGAGATGAATGTTTGAAAGATTTTCACCTGTTAATCATGGGTTTGGTTTCATCTAAAGTTGAGAGGATCCAATCGGAAATTACATGTTTCTTTCCTTCTTTTTTTTTCAAATTCCTGCATACATACATAGTTCCAACTTCACATACATAGTTTTGGAAAGCAACACGGAAATTAATTTTTCTCTGAAGTGGAGGCAATAGCAAAAAAAAAAAAAAAAAAGAAAAACCACAACTTCAGCACAA
>NW_010405263.1:35229-42481 GCF_000710305.1 Buceros rhinoceros silvestris | reverse complement strand
ATTAATTTTTTTCTAAAGGGGGGGAAAAAGCAAAAAAAAAAAAAAAAAGCAGAACCACAACTTCAGCACAATGAAGAAAACTGGCCCTTGATAGATTATCAGACCTTTGATTAAAACAATATTCTCAGAACATTTTTCCCCAGTTAGACAAGCTCAACAAGACCCCCACAGTTTAGCCATGCAACGTCACTCAGTTTAACTGTTACTTGATGTTTGCCTGTGTTCAGATGTTTATAGCGAGAGCACATTCCCAACCCACACAGAGACAGAAACTATATTTTGTTGTATGTCATTCAGATCAGCCACCGTTAAGCTTCTGGGTCTAACTTTTGCTGTTTACAACTAGGATCAATACCTTAGTATTTTATTCCGAGTCTTTGCCAAATGTAACCACTACTTCCTAGTAGTTACATTTCAATAATTAAATGATCATTCAGAAAGTTGGCTTCAGTTTATGAGCTGTTAAACCTAGGAGAAATACAGTACATCAAAACAAAATAGTTGAAGATATGATCATTAACGTTAACTTTGTCCTTAGAGTCTTCATCACTTAGCACATAATGTGGACCCATTTCTGTTAACAATAGTTTCACTTATATCTAAAAAGATTATTTGCTATGAAGTACATGGCGGATACCTTTGTATTGTTTTGTACTTTGTGGACAGAGAAGTCTGGAAACAGAAATCTTGCATTTACACTCCCAGCACTGACAAATGAAGTGAAACAGTCCCTCCAGTACCCCATTAGCAGACTCCAGGCTGGATTTGGAGGTTGAGTGACAGCTCAGCTCCTGTGCACTTAAAATTTTTTCCTTGTCCTTGAAGACCATCAAGGCAGGAGACTGATAGGATCAAATGAAAGGCTGGTTGGGCCATACAGACACTCATTCTCTGAGATCCTGGCAGGAGTCAGTACTTCCCCTCACACTCCTAAAGAAACATCTGATGTGAGCAGAAATTCCCAAGCAGCTTCAGGCTAGGAGGGCCTGTTGGAAAGTTCTTTCTCAACCATGACTTTTTCCTTGTAAAAATAATTCCTTACACAGAAATTTTGTATAAGAATTTAAACTGCCATAAAAAACCTTTCTGTGTATCTGCAGAAAAGCTCACATCCATGTTTATTTTTCATCAATTCAAAAAATAATAATAATAATTGTCTAATACTAATGCTAATAATTGTCACTATGAGAATTGCCTCTTATTGTGCTGTCACTCCCTCTCTCTACATTACCTGTGAATTTTTTTTCCTATAGTTTTAATTTTTATTCACCTAGTGCTTGGCATACAGGTCCAAAGTTCAGGCAAATATAACAATCAGTTGAGAAATACTCACCAGACAAGTATTCATGCACTCTTGTATCACCTGACATATGGTGAACAAGCTGATGAATGACTCAGGTTTTAAATGGTAATTACCATTCATCATTATAATAGACTTACTAATTCATAAATTCTTGGTAACCCAATTTTCTATAAAAAGGTTAACAATAAGAGTGGAGAAGAAAGAAAAAATAGCCCTAGTGTGATAAAAAATGTAAAAGGTAGAATATCTTCACTGCCAGATATCCCTTCTAATGATTGAGCAGTTTTGCGCCGAAGTGCTTATTGACACAATACCACTTGCTGTATTGGGGTTCTGATGGAAACGAGGGTAGACAGAAAATTCCAAGACTTAACTGCTCAAGGAGGAGGCTGAGGTGTGTCAGACAAAGACGAAGGAACTAAGACATTCACACATGGCAAAGGCAGGCAGAATCCCTGTCACACATTTCCTAGTTTTGTAGTACTTGTTCACTCATGTTCTCAGAATTGTTCCGAAAATACAGGATAAGGAAAACTATCCTGTGTAGGAATGTTTCCGGCGCTCTTAAGTGGTGCTATGAGAAACACAGAGTAAGTTGTCATATCTGATCTAAAGTCATCTATCTCACTACCAACAGCCTCAATGACTGTTCTGTTAGTTTCTCTGAGCAAAAGAAACATTGTCTCTCCTGTTGTTGAAATAATAATAAAAATGAAACAAAGCAAAAACAAGGAAAAAAGAAAAATGTAAAAGATTTGCTCATTTTATGATCTCTATGTGTAAGAGCACTGTGAACATTTACAGACCCTCTGGAAAAAAAAATATAAATTAGAAAGACCACATACAGGCAACACTGAAATTCTGTATATCTAGTACTCAATACAGCACTTATTCCCCCATTAGATAATGTACATTAATGCACACAAATGCAAATGCTCGTTCCACCTCTAATGCTGATGTAGCCACATCTTTTTATCAACAGAGGCCAATATGAGAAAGATAATATTCCCAGCTAGGCACACAGTTTCTCTGTCCACCTACATCTTCCTACTCCTTGCCTGAGCACCACAGGTGTGGAAGCTACCCTGTATTACATAGTGGACATTCTTTTTATTTCAGATGAGTAAGACTAAGGAGGCCAGGTGTTGCTGTATTTTTCTAGCAGAAATTAGAACTACGAAAATATGCTACTCTCTCTGGGAAACTTAGCAGCCGAAACCCAGCTGCAGTATGATCGTGTGGGAAATACTATCTCTACTAGCCTTGTTTTGTTAGCTCTAACCAAAATACTCACCACGTGGGATATAATCCCTCTTAACCAATTATAGTATTTTAAGAGATGTGTGCTGTCTGTGTAACAGAGTCATTATCCAATCACCATGTAGTTAGTTGAGTGGACAAGAGTCTATAAATTGGGATGTAATGTAAACAATAAACGGGTCTCGCTACACACCACATTGGCGTTCAAGCGATTCGTCCCAGCTCCGGATACGAGCTCTGTTTCATGTTGCGACAGCCAGGGATGGGGAAAAGATGCATCTGTTCGCAAAAGATTGAGGGACAAGAGGAGCAGTGGATAATAGAAGTGATGCATGGAAGCTCAGAACCCTTTTCCCTCACACCCTCATACTGTTGCAGTTCTGCAGGGGAAATTAAAGAGATATCCACGTTCAAGGGAACAAAGTGCCCAAGTTTAAGTTGATGTTTTGATCATTTTAGCCTGCACTGGAACCATGCAGGGAAATTTGCCCTTCCAATCTGTTGTACATTACGTATCAGTGTGATTAGACAGATACTGGGTATTCAGAAATACAGTTTTTGGAAGGGAAAAGAAAAACCAACCCAAGTCTATTGTGGACTATATAACACTGTATTGGAATGAATAATACTAAAATTTACTAAAATATACTGCATGTTCAGAAAAGTTTAGAATGTTGGTAATCTTGCTGACTGCTTTCCTGCAAAAAAAATTTCTTCTAGCAACAGAATATGAAATTCCTGCCAAACCAGATGCATTTTTGCATGCATTTTTTCTCTCTCTCTTTCTTTGTTTCCCTTGCACACACACATTTTAAAGTTTAAGAACTGATTTAAATTTTAAAAGGATGTTAAAGCCAAACCTGTACCTCAAATTCAGGGGACTTCTTTGAAACCAGCAAAAGTTTAAAGTTATTTTTAGAGCTCCAGAACTTTGTCCAGATCCTTAACAATGGAAAGAAACATAAAGCATTAAAATGTGGTCTGCATGAGGACTGTTTTTTAGAGTGTGTTTACATTTGGAACTTTGGATAATTTGCAAAAAATTATTTCAGCTGCACTGATTATAACAAATAGGTAGTACAGACATTATAGATAATATCATCATCACCATGGATTGGCTTCTCAGACGAAGATTTGGGAAGGGCTTTACCCACGCTTACTGCAAGCGTGCTGATGGCTGAAAAGGCCAATGCAGGATGGGCAAGTCCGGTTGCAAAGAGCACACCGAAAGGTCTCATGGGGTGGTATAGTTGAGGCACGGTTCTTTCTGTGTTGTCTTTTCTCCTCGAGACTGATTCTACGCGTGCTCCCAAAGGAAGCAGCAGCGTTATGTATGGTGTGTCTCCAAATCTCCTGATTGGAGGCCAGGGTGGACCACTGATGGTGGTCAATATGGCCAAGGCTGAGGTGTTGTTTCAGGGAGTCCTTATATCTCCTCTTTGGAGCTCTTCTAAGAGTAAATGTGTATAAAGCAAAACTGAAAGTATATGATATAACTTCAAAACAAAAGAAAAAGTAGAACTCAAATAGAGAGGTAGGCCAATCAGGGCATCAATCTAAAGACCATGGGTTCACAGCTAATATTAAGACGCAAATACATTTCAAGCTACACTACCAAAATACAAAGTCCTAGAATAAAGTGCATGTTTTCTTTACTACAAAAATGATCAAATTAATTTACAGTGTCAGTAAAATAATTTAAACATTGGGTTTCAGAAAGAGAATATATCAAGCCTTTATATATTTGCATGACTTTTGTTCTAGTTTTTGTGTATGCTAAGCCAAAAACTTAAAGCTTGTAGAATGAAATGCCACGAATAACAAGTATCACTGCATTTTTATTTTCTTGGGGATACACAGCATAAAAGAAGGTCAGCTTTTGGGTCAGCTGAAATAGGGAGTTAAACTGGAATAGACTGATGTAAATGCTTTGGCTCAGCTAATTACGCAGTCAAAGGATAAAGATTCCACTGAACAATATAGTATCCAACTTCCCTAACTCACCCTTTTGTCATAAATCATAATATTTCATTTTATATTTAAAATTTAGTCTCAACATTGTGGATAAAAAGGAAGAGAACAGCACAGACAGTCCTGATCTATATCTACTAGCACAGTCACACATCTAGAGACTCCTCTGACATCACGGTAACTGCAACAGTAAAGCTCTGATGGATTGTGAAGACACTGCTATGACATGGAGTTGTCTTTGGGCTCAGTTTGTCTGCACCATGTTTTTTGTACCTGATTATTATATACAAAATACTCTTTATGATTGCTAGGAAAGATGCTTTCCCTTGCTGATATGTATTTTTATATCTTGGAAAGCTCAGTTTATCGAAGATTTTCTATTACTGAATGAGATCATTATAGGGTTTTAGCCCCACATCACTGTTTCAGGGTGGAGCTGGTGTTGTTGAACAGTGGGATATAGAAACAAGGAATCAAAATTAGTACATAGCCCCACATGGTTGCCATTAGATGCTTGAAAATCTGTTTTGAAGTGACTCATTCACTAGCTTTACTGTTTTCAGAGTTAGATTCTAAAAGTGGCCAAATTTTTCCATAGGTTGAACACTTGCAGCTCTCATGAATTTAGTGCTAAACATCAGTTATTAAAGTTGCTGGAAGATGAATGTAAAGATTTGGCCTCAAAGTCAGAGTTGCTCTTATGGAACTTTTGAGAAATGAAATTGAAGTTGTGTGATTTTAGGAATATTTGAGATTTTATATCACAGGTTTTCCTATGACTTCACTGTAGAATTGTATATTGCTTTTGATAACTACTTTTTTAAACAGATGTATATTCTTCTTTGTAATAAGGTTTTCTACCTACTAGTATTTTGGAAGGAGAGATTATCAGAAATATTTCTAACTGTAGAAGTATTTCTTATCTACTCCACAGTGGCTCAATCAGTCTTTTGCCTCTTTCCATGACCTTCAGAAAATATTCTTTTTATGCCACTGTATAAATCTCTTGTTATTTCACCTACTGTGTGTACAGCCCTGCCCCCAAAAGGCTAAAATAGAATGAGAAAAGTTACACGCAAGGTGACAATGGTGACAATAGGTATGGAAGAATTTCATGTGAGAGAGAAGAGCCAGAGTAAGAGAAGAGAGATTGCAGAGGAAGAGGGTATTCCGTGCAAATAATGACATGGTGAATTGCAATACAAACGGCATTACAGAACAACAGAAGGCCATGATTTGTATCAGAAGATGTGAAGAGACAAGGTAGATATTTAAAAGACCAAAGAAAACACTCTTTTATTTAATGCATAATTAAATCAGGGAATTCATTGCCAGATGATATTGTAAACACTAAAACTCTAACAAACCCATAAAAAAAGTCTCATAGATTCTTGAAACGAAGAACCATGGGGCCTATTAATCACAGTGATGTACCTAGTGCTTCCCGTGCAGGAAATCCCCCGACCATGAGTTGTAAGTTAAGGAAAGGTTTCAAAACCATTATCACTCTGTCCCTGGTCATGAATGTTTTTTCATAAATCCCTGTCTACTTGTTTTCAGAGGACAAATCCAGGATTAGATGTCAATTTATTCTGATGTATAGCAAATTGTATGTTCTTATATTATCAAAGCTATACATTTTTTGATAGAAACAAGAATATTTTTCTATTAAGATAGGGTGTGACTCTACTCAATATCCCACATGTAGCCAAAGTAACTCTCTAGAGCCTCAATATACTACTACTACTACAGGAGAGATCAGTAAAGAATTTCTGTAATATTCACCTTTTTTTCCCCTTCTGATACTTTTTTTTTTTAACCTAGCTCTGATCAGTACTTATAGAGCCAGTGGACTACTGCATAATCAGTATAAATTTGTCTCACAGATATTACCTAGAAATCAGTGAACTTAACAATAATATATATCTGAATAAGCATTCCATATATATACATATTTATATATACACACACATATTTCTGTTGAACCTTATCAGTCACTATCCCAAAATAAACATGATGGAAGTTGAAACCAAAATATTCACTCAAGCTTTTGAGTTTTCCTTGCATAATAAGAGACATAATTCGTCCAAAACTCCCATTTATGCTCAGACTGTTTCTATAAAAAACCCAAACTTTAAAGTTTCTCATAAAACATTTGTTCTGCTCTGTATCTAATGCAACATAGCCCATCTCACTGCACCCATGCTTGTAAGATAAGCAGGGCTGCAGCAGAGGTCAGAGTGCTGGACCATTAGTGCCCAGCTGCTCACACGCTCTGTGGCCCACCATCACCCTCAGACAATGGACAGGTTCAGGAGATCATCTTTCAGGAGCAATATCCACCATGTGTCATGTGGGCACTCTGTTTTGGGAGGAAGAAGATTCAGGTTCATGGACACGACATCCACTTTGCCTTCAGAGACCAAGAAAACTTACTACGCTTAACTCTTCAGGCATAGCTCTGATTACTGTAGAGAGGTATCACTCCAAGTGCTAATTACTTGAAAATTATTTATGTCTCTTTATTTTTTGCAATTATACATTGGCACGATACAAATAGCCTTGGGAAAATTCCTTGTGTTGTGTGGGCTGAATATCATAAATGACTGTGGTGTTTTCTCCCAACTTTAACATCTGTTAGTCTCTCGTACTCCTAATCAGCTTCTTTTTTACTGGCAGAGTCTTCTGGGTCATTAAAGTGTCATTGGCACAAGGGAA
>NW_010405263.1:30156-35142 GCF_000710305.1 Buceros rhinoceros silvestris | reverse complement strand
GGGAAAGAGAGTCATGTGGAATATTTTTGGGCAGTGCAAGCATATGGTGTGGTGCAAGCTGCAGAATACAGTACTGGCATTCTTCCTAATGTTGGTCTTTTAGTCGGATGTGGCAGTTTAATGCTGATGTGTACATTTCTTGGAGAACTGTGATGAAGCCTTTTCCAAAAAACTGCCAACCCCATACCTTGCTCAATCCACTGTGAAAGAAAGCAGTTTTGGCTTTGAGATTTTTGGGTTAAGTGTGCATGTTCTTTCTCTGGTTGCAAACAAGCATCCATTTTCAGGCACCTTGATGCTTTCTGAGACGGAAGTCTTCATGTGGTGTTTTCTTCTTGTTCAAGGTCAGATATCTTCCACAGTACTCACACCATCTACAAGATTTACTATCAGTTATAAAAATAACTGTGAAATAAAGGTTTATTCTTGATGTCTGGAAGTGGGCTTGGTGTTATAACTGGTCTATAAATAATAAAAGTAAATATCCATGCATGAATAGTTTAAGGCATAATGCATGTACTAAACACACAGTATATGTACCATCAAGTATTTCAGAAATATCTAATATATTCTGAAATATATATTCTGCTTTTTTCCCTCACCCCATAAACTGAGCAAATGTCTCTGGAGCCATGTGTCTGCACTCAAGGTTTAGTCATGTGCTACCAAATCATCTGCATGAGGAAACACAAAGGCATCCATTGCATAAGCCACCTGCTCTGTGTATCTATAGCCACAGACAGCAGCATTTGTGGCTGGTTTACCATTACCTTCCTGTCCCTCTTCTTTCCTCCCATGCAGATTTGTGATGGACTAACACAGGCTCCTCCAGTTTATTTAACGTGTCAGCCAGGAAAGTTGAGCCGACATGGAAAAGGAAGAGGGAACAAACCACACTGAGCAAAAGGTTGGCCAAGCTTAGTTTTCCCATGGATTAAGGAGGGAGCAGCCAAGTTAACCAAAGCTGACAATGCAGATCATAATGAGAAAGGATGCAGATGAAGGGAATGAACCCTCAAATGGCAGGTGAGTTCTCTTTTGTCTCTCAGCACCAGAGTTTAGAGAAATGTTAGATGCACATGAACATTTCAGGAGAGAAGACATTTTGGAGACATGCTTATCTTGGAAGTCTGTAGATGTAATTTTGGTTAGAAAATAACACAGCAGAAAACTCACTTCAGCAGAGAAATAGTCTTATTACATTTTTTCTTTTTCTGTGGTGATCTCAAGTACACAACGGTTATTCCCTTGTGGTGTAAATCTGTAATGTATATAACCTAGGTTTGGCTGACAATAGTAAATATTCTACAAAAGTAAATATTTCTTCCCATTCCTGCACTCTTTGTCTTGAGTTTGAGCATTGAGTTTATAGTCCACATTAAATGACCAGCCTTGTGCTTAATTTACCCACAAGTAAAGAGAAATTTTAATGCAGAACTTAAGCAGAGAAGCAGTTCTTTTTGGAGTAGGTACACATTTCTGCATATGTTTGCAGGAAGGTCTCTTCTCAACCAGATTAGAACGGATATCTGATGTTATCTGGTTGCATATTCATGTAGATCTCAGAGATCTACAAGTAGATCACTTTGGGCCCTTCAGCCTCATCTTGGGTCGTGGTTGTGCTTAGTTCCAATTCCTGAAAAATAAAATTGTTATGTTCTGCCCTCGAAAAAGGTCAACCTTTGATACTTCCAATAGCATGGTGAAGTTAGGAAGGGAGGAGGACGTCTAAACTGTTCAAAGAAAACATACTGCATAAAACTTTATGCTTTCTTCATAGAACCAATTTGAGTCAAATTCTCCAGCACTTCCTCAGGTGATTCACCATGTTTGACTCTCATGAGATCTGGGGAGTCAAAATTCCTATTCAGTCCAACTAAGTTAGTTCCACTCTATCTTGTGAAGCTTGAGTGCTTCCCCCGTCTGTACTCAGTGCTATACAATGCTTTGTTTCTGAAGTCTGTCCAAATAGCCATCTCCACACAGGAAGTATACAGTAACACAGGATCTGAAAATCAACCTGAATACAGTTTTAATTCAAAATATCTGGTAATCACAGAAGTTGATAGTTTTTAATTTTGAGCCATGGCTCCAATGAAGAATAAGCTGTGAGAGAAGTGTGCATGATTGTTTAGGTTAGTGTAGATGCTGCTGTTATGTTGCGGTTCTGGTGATGTCCTCTCCTTTTTTTTTTTTCTTATTTATGAACTGCAGGTCTTCCCACAAAAAGGTGTGTGGGACCACTGACAACCCAGTTAAATCTTCATTAGCAGAGGTATTGAAAATAATTAAAAAATCGTAAATTCTGGAGAAGAAAGGAAAAGATAATCTAATAAATATTTCTCAGTTTTCTTCAATCTGGCTCCCGAAGATGTCCAAACACGTTGCAGACGTGATTTCAGTGTGACCATATCCCCAGCTCATCATCTGGTGGAAGGTGATTAAGCTGTAGAGCAAGTATGTCTTCTCTAAAGTGCAGAACACCTGTAAAACGAAGAAATAAGAGCTGTAAAAGTTCAGTGCCTTTAAAGAAAAGCCTGCTATTAGACAATATGACTAATATAATCAAGTACATTAAGTACATAAGCATGTTCAAATTTAAGTTCTGAGTAGCTGTAACAGCCCTGATTCTCAAAGTACTGTAGTATCTAACTCCTGATGGAGGCAAGGCAACTTGGATTCTGGGAACCTGCTGTTGTGGGAAATATACCAAAGCCGAGTGCCTCGAGATAAGCACAGCATCTCCTCTTTCATTAATAACTGGACCAAGCTGTTTACTAGCTAGGGCAATAGATGGCTGTCCCACTTGTAGTAGGCCACACCACATGTAATCCACAGCCACGTAACACTACAGCTTTTGTAAAGGTCTCAGAATTAGTCACACAGTTGTCAGCAACAAGGAACAGCAGCTGCAAGAACAGAATTGTATGTGATAGTCCTGCCCCATAAACTGTTTTGGTGATTTGGCCCAAACCCATCAACAGAAAATACAGAGTATATATGGAAGGAGAAGTAAAGGACGAAAAGTTTATTTACACATTGCTCCAGGGCACAACAAAGTCTCCTGGGTCTTCTCTTCCCCTTCTGAAAGCAGTAAACTGAGCCAGCTCATGGAGATCTATAACAACTAAGGAAAGCTTCTGGAGCTCCCCAACATAAAATATACAGAAAACCCCAGAAGTCTGCAGTGTTATTTCAGAGACTGGAAACAATCTTCCTGTGATGGTGCAAGTATAGGAATAAAATGTTCTGTGTATATTTTATGCTGCTGTATATTTTGAGAGATATTTGAGGTCACTCTCGAAGGGGGAATTTCTCTTGCAAGTTAGGCCTGAATGATCGTACTTAAAATTAATAAATAAGAAATGAAAGAGGAGTTTGTTTCTCAAAAATCCAAGCTGTAAAATATATTTGTTTGGGTTTTTTTAATTCTGTTTATTGCTCTTTTAGTGTTTTATATTGATGACTACGAGGATTTAAACAGAATTTCTAGTTTTGGTTCAACAAGATTTTAAAGAAGAGCTTAGCAATCAGTGCCAATGCAAACTTACTTCCCATAAAGAGCAAACCCAAGGAACGCTTAACTTTTCTGGTTTAAATTCTTCATTAAAAACCAAGAGTTTAAATTGGCAGAAAAACTGCTGTTTAAGCTGCTAGTACACCAACATCAGAGAAAGCTGAGTTTTAGCCCTTGGTACTCTGCCAGGTACTGTACTGCATATAACCAAGATAAAGACAGAAATAAAGAAAAAAAAAGATGTCATGAGATGATTTTTATTCAACTTTTGTTGTCCTAATGGATTTAACGTAAGTAAATAAAAATTTACAAAAGTGTGTCTTGAAGCCATAACCATTGGACTTTCAAAATCTGTTGATTTGCACTAGGCAGCAAGTCCGAAAAAATGGTGATTATAACCGCAAAGCACAATCTTGTTTGGTTAAATGATTGGCATATGTTTCTGAAGAAATAGCCCTTATAACTTGCTTTAAGCTCTGCTTATGAGTAATAAGCCCTTTTGCTCATGATTGAAATAATTATACACAATATTACACTACTTAGCTCTCTTAAAAGCTGTAGCATCAGGGTCCTGATGTTGTAGTTTGGCATTTCAACTCTAAGAACTGAGTTTTCACATTTAATATCGCAGCCACTCTGGATCCTGTCCACCTAAAACTTGGCAGGCCCATGTGTCTGCCCAGATGATCTTTTAACAGTTTAAAATTAGTTTTGAGCTGTACAATAGCCAAGAATTAGTTTGGAGCTAGTTACAGTTTTGGGGTTTTTTTAACTGGCTGCAATTATAAAATTATTCTGTTAAAAAAAAAAAAGTACAATCTGCTACTTGTCACCAATTTTTGCAGACTGCTGCACTTTGGATTTTGAAGAGAGAAAAAAAAAAGTGCTTTAAAAAGCCCCAGAGACAAACCATGAAAATCAAATATTGCACCTTGGGGCAAGTGAATTCTCTAGCAGACTTTACCAGTTCCACTTCACCCAGGCAACAAAAGTGGTCAAAACAAAACACTTAACAGAAGTTTAAAAATGACGTTCTACTCTTGCACCACAACGTGTCAGTCTTGCTTTTTGCTTTGCCTAGGTAGATGACATCTATAGGGAGAGACAACCACTCCCAAAATGGTGTAGGTAGTGAGCCACCATCAAGCATCAATATTTCTCACGAGTCACTGTGCACCCTCATGGTCAATCCTTTAAAGACCCTGTATAAACCAGCGCGTTCTGGGAACCTAATATGTTGGCTTCATAGTCCAGCACCATACTTCAACCAGAGCCTAGGAGTCAAGAAGAACAAGTTTTGCCATGGGCCTCGAGATGGCCACACAAAAAAATTTTCTTTAACATCAGCTGCTATTGTGACTCAGAATGGGCCAACCTCAAGTATTTTTAGATGATCACCAATCCCTGGAGTGTCTCCCAGTTTGCCAGTAGAATTAAAAACCTGGAAGTCTTCTGCTTTGTTGTTCAGC
>NW_010405263.1:24901-30067 GCF_000710305.1 Buceros rhinoceros silvestris | reverse complement strand
TCAGCAGGTAAATCATGCAGATTTAGAAAATAGGCAGTTTTAATAGACCGGATTAAGGAGAAGATCCTAATCCAGCTGAAGCTCATAATAGTACTTAGAGTCAGAGATGTGAACATCACTAATTGTTTGAATCACTGTCTGGATGGGAAATTGAGAGAAAATGTATTAATTTTGCCCAAAATTGAAACAATATTAAGTTTCAATGGTTTCCACAGATTTTTTTTAAAAAAAAAGCAAACCCCAAACAAAATTCAATGTAAACCATAAGATATTCAGTTTTGTTTAGAGAATTTTTGAACTTTGTTTTATTAAACAAAAGTATATTTAGGTATGAAATGTCATTGCAAAATGAACAAATCAAAACACTGCAATTAGAACATTTCTAAGCAAACATTTTGACTGGAAACATTCTTTTTTCCCCCCTCCAATCAAACAGTAAAATCCAACATAATTGCACAAGTTCTTTTCATTAACTCAAATCTACATTATTTTATGATTTAAAAAAAAGTATTAAAAAATAAATCAGAATTTATTCCTTCTTTCACAGATTTCCAGGCTTTTCACTGGATTTCATGGTTAGGTACTAGCAAAGTGCACCTTTCTGAAGAGTCCGTTACACTGCTAATTCATTGTACCGAGTGTACAACAATATTCTCCCCTTACGAATATGTTCATACTGTCTAAAAATCCATGCCCGTTTTCTCTTTTTGTTCTACTACATTTTACTCTGAGGTGCTTATGTTAGAAAACACTTGACTAGAAGAAAATAGGTGGAATGACCAGTCTAGCAGTCTGTCATCAAGACTTCTTCCTAAAGGGTCATATTTCTTATTAGTTAACAGAATACCTACTCATCCTGAGGCAGAGGTAGTCCTCTGGGCTTGCGATGCTGCTACCACGCTGCTGCTGCAGCAGCTTTCTCTACGAACAGAGTTAAAGCCATTACTGAAGTTTTATGCACTGTTACAGTAGTATCAATGTCATCTCTTTCTACATGCATGACTCCTAAGCAATGTATTTAGTAACACTGTTGCAGACGTCAGAGTTGGAGTCCCCTCTTACTTTCCTATCTTGGATTTAAAAGCCTTCTATTAAGAAAAGAAGATCCCAACTGGCGTGAGATTATAATGCAATCATCCGGTTCAGAACATTATGCCATGATTTTAGCAGCATGCTAGAAACTCCCTCTGCTCCGGGGCTTAATGAAATTTGAACTTATTATGTGGTTCAGCACAGTTTTTGGAAGACAACCAATAAGTATGGGAGGTTTGCAGTTGAGGCAAGGGGCTTGTTTGCCAGGGTTTGACTCTCTCGAGGAAACCTAGCTGCAGGGCCAGATCTTTTCTTTCACTGGATATAAAACAACTATGCTCACAACAGTATTTACTGGTGATGGCAGCCTGTGATAGAGTTGTATCTTTCCAGCAATACTTTAACCAGAGAATATCCAGTAATGAGTGCAACTGTGCACCCACTCAATGGTGCTTTGCCACTATATAATTCTGTATTTGAGAAGGGGCACTTAACTGCAGCAGTGCATTTAAATGTGGAAATCCACCTATTGAGTAAAAATCGCATACTACTCCTTTCTAGGTGTTACTTTATGTGAAATTATAATATGAAGATATACTGGAATGAAAAAAGAAAAGCTGTGTACCTGCACACAACTGCTTGCTCTATTTTTCAGGCTAACAGCTCAGCTGTAACATTTGTGCATTAGCTAAATAACATCTCAAGGGGAGCTGGAGATTGAACCTTGATGTCTCCTGATTGTACGTGTGTGAGTTTGTGCTCTCAGAGGATGGTCCTTAAAAAACTCCCTGCTGGAAGCTATTGTGCATATTGTAAAAGGACCATTGCTAAGTGCCAATTGAGCTAGTACTGTATACTTGCCATTTTAAAAGAAGATTTCATACCACTTGATTATGTTAAATAGAAATGTTTGAAATTTAAACTGAATTACATCAAAATGGCACAGTAGTTATATGGCTAAAAAGCTGCTGCTACTCTCTCTCATAACTAATGTCAATCCCTTCTAGTAGACGGTTTTATGTGAAACTGTGACAGTATATTGCAGGTGGAGTTTAGAGATCCTTAATATAAAGAAGTTATAAATAAATACCACTGTAAAACCAGACCTGAATTTGTATTAACAAGCAAGAACTCCTTTACAGTAAGGCACCGTTCTTAGCTAAAAATATGTACCATTTTTTAAGGTCAGAACTTCATCTTTAGCTTTTAGGTTGTGCTAAGGTGTCAGAACTTCATCTTTAGCCTTTAGCTTGCACTAAGATGTGAGAGGTTTTTCTGTGCAGATGATAACTATTTAGAGGAATGCAGTGAAATCCAGTTGTAAAATCTAGAGAATATATTTAGTAGAAATAATGCAGAAATTATCTCAAGATCAACTCACCAAGAACAAAAAGAAATAATAGTATTAACAATAGCTAGTTGGCATCAGAGTCTGATTGTAACCAGAAACCCAAGATCACTGTCAGGTAGATGGAAGAGAAGTGAATGATATAGCACAAACAATTGAAAAATGTATTTGAAAAAGAATGGGAAAAGACATGGGTGTCTACTCTACACATACAAATCTGGTATTTCTATGATTAGTAACTGACGACATTATATGCAGGGATGGGCAAAAATAATGAATTACTTTTAAAAAGCTACCTCAGGATTTATGAATGTGAGAGAAATTTGATAAGAACTTCTAAGGGAGGAAACAAAGGGAAAACTCGGATACATTTAAGCTAATTTCTCTATTTCCAAAACATATTCTTCTAAGTTTTTATTTTGAATGTTTGTTGTTTTTTTTTTTCTAAAACAGACAAAGCTAAGGTAAATTAAATAGTATTAAAAAAAAACAAATTCAATAAATACCAGATAAATCTGAGATGAAATGGTTGTCTGGGTTTTGGGTTTTTTTTTTCCAAGGACTTTATATTTCAAGTGGTCTTGAAATTCTAAAATGCAATTTTTCATTTAGGGAGTGAAGAGAAAAATAAATCATTTAAACATCACAGAAAACACGCCAGGGGCACTGTGATGAAATGCTCAGCTGATCACTCCTCCCCCACCCCCCTGCCATAGTCAATCTCATTTTAATCTTAGAAGGCAACAGAACAAGATGGTTAATGGGTGGTGATGGAAATGACAACCTACCCACCAGTTTCATCAGCAGAAGGTCCTCATATGGATACCAGGCTGGATGCTGTGGTCAACAAAATGTAGACACGCACTTACCTTCTAGCATTGTTTTCAACTTCCTAGAGGCTGGGCTCATACTTTGACTTGTCTCTTCATCTGATGCTTATACCCCTGAGCTCAATTTTGGTTTCCAGTGATGGGACATGTCCCCTACTGTCATATTCTAAGATAAGATCAAGACCTCAGACTGCCCATTGTGTTACAAAACTAAAATCTACTGTGCTTCACACAGCTGAGTATCATGTCTTTTTAGAAGGTACTGCCATGGTATTCTTATTTATTTGTTATCTATAAGCTCAATACCCTCAAGACTTCACTATTAGGACATTGCTGCAGTTTTATTCTGAAACATAATTCGAAATTTACCACTTACTTGGCTCCTCTTAAAGCATAAAAATACATACTTTGAGTTAAATGTTGCTTTTGACTGGAGCCTGATATCGTCAGCTCACCTGTGGGGTGAAGAAAGGAGCATGGTATCTTCCAGTGCTGATAGTGTCAGAGCTAGTATTGTGGTGGTGACGCAGCAGCCAGAGTTACAATAACTCGCTCCCCAAGCAGTTACTCCTGATATCTTGTTTTGTAGCAAGATCTTTCTTATTTGAGCTGCCCCTATAAGCAGTACATTGAAGTGCTCACACAACCTCTTGTGACAAACACCAACTGAAAGATCAAATTGATCCTCTGAGGCACTAATTCTGTCCTGGATGCAGCGAACAACACCTGGCACAAAAACTAACATGGCCACTGACATCGCCAGCAGGTCAAGGAAAATTGCCCTTCCCCTCTACTCTGCCCTAGTGAGGCCAATGTGAAGTGCTGTGTCTAGTTCTGGGGTCCCCAGTTCAAGAGAGACAAGGAACTACTAGAGAGAGTCCAGCAGAAGGCTACAGAGATGATTAGGGGACTGGACCATCTCCCTTAGAAGGAAAGGCTAAGAGACCTGGGTCTGTTTAGCCTGGAGAAGAGATATAAATATCTCTAATTATGCTTATAAATATCTAAAGGGAGGGTGTCAAGAGGATGGCGGCAGACTTGTCTCAGTGGTGCCCAGCAACAGGACAAGAGTCAATGAGCACAAACTGGAACACAAGAAGATCCACCTAAACACGAGGAGAAACTTCTTTACTTTGAGGATGACAGTGCACTGGAAGAGACTACCCAGAGAGGTTGTGGAGTCTCCTTCTCCAGAAATACTCAAAACCAGCCTGGACATGATCCCGTGCAACCGGCTCTAGGTGAATCTGTTTTCGTGGAGGGGTTGGACTAGATGATCTCCAGAGATGCCTTCCAACTGAGGATGACAGTGCACTGGAAGAGACTACCCAGAGAGGTTGTGGAGTCTCCTTCTCCAGAAATACTCAAAACCAGCCTGGACATGATCCCGTGCAACCGGCTCTAGGTGAATCTGTTTTCGTGGAGGGGTTGGACTAGATGATTTCCAGAGATGCCCTACCATTCTGTGATTCTCTGGTGCCAGGATCAGACCAATGCCCAATTTCTTCTTTTTTTTTTTCTTTTGTTTAAGAGAAGAACTTTTTCTCATGCCAAGAACAAATCTAAATATCCAGGGTCTAGCTTTTTAGAGCTTTACTCTTGGTTTCTGTTAGTTTACCAAGTAAGCAAGAATTATTAATAGCTTCTATACTCTACGGGTCATTCCCAGGCTGTTCTTTACATTTCCTCTTTTCCATAGTTTACCTAGTTAGTTCATTTCTTTTTCCCATTCAATTGACAATGTTGCCGATGTAATAAGTAAACAAACCTGTCTTTCACTAGCAGTTCAGGTCCTTCATTTTTTAACTCCTTCAAAACTTTTTATTTTCCAGTTTTCAAGCCGTTCTCTTTTGAATACCTGATCCCTAGTTGGTTTTTGTTAGTTTTTATTTTAAATTGAACAAGAAAAAATAGCTTCCTGCAGTTTTCTTTCTCATGTTACTATTAGTTTATGGA
>NW_010405263.1:14064-24791 GCF_000710305.1 Buceros rhinoceros silvestris | reverse complement strand
TCATTATGGTTATATCTGCGCCCAGGAAAAATCAGCTGCAGTATATATTTACTAGTCATGTCAGAAAAGCAGAGTTATGCAATTATGACTGCAAAAAAAGCTCTTCCAGGGATGCAGCTATAAATGCCCCCAAAACTAATGCCTTTGACTAAGAGGGTTTGCAAAGCACTAAGTCATAACTTTCACTACCACAACTTCCTTCTCACTTACATTAATGTTTACAGTGTAAATGCTGTATCTTTTATAGTAAAGAAGTACACAGTGTGTAAGTATGGACTGATGAATCATCATATAATTGAATGAGAGAGTGCTGGAAACCGAGGAGTATGTAGTGTGTGGGATGTACCTTCTATTACAATATTCATTTGTTCACTGAAATATTTTTAAATGTGTAGATTTGAAATAATAAAGAAAATCTTCTTTTTACATTTTGCTTTGAATTTTTATGCTGAATTTTATTGAAACATACTTTTTAAAATCAGTCATTTTAGTATCCATTTTTATCAAATTATAATCTTTTACCACTTAATAATAGAGGAGCAGAAGCTTTTTAAGCACATAACAACTGTGACAATTTGATGGAATTCAGTTTGAGTAATAATTTTATCAAATAATATATTTCTTTTTAAAAATACCATTTATTAAAACATTATCCACAATTTAGGCAGAATGGTAAAGAAAATGTCATTTTTAAACATACGACCCACCTTTGCTGAAAGTGCAGCACAATCACAACATGTTGTAGGAAGTGTTGGCATGCTTTGGAACACAGGATGACTCTATCAATAGAGTATTCAGCCTACATATGAGACCCCAGCATTTCTGAGCTAAATACTACTTATTCACTTCTCCTTATGCATCTCCATTGATTGTAATGAGTTTTCACGGGTTTAACTCAAGGCAGGGTATGATTCTCAGCACCTTGTGCATGAAGACACACTCATCTGACATAGACTAAAACATCTCTAGGCTCTCAAAAAACCAAATTTTGCTCCGTTTGAACATCTTCAGGTCAGGTGCCCCAGGGAAAGTGAAGTCCTGGGAACAGGATCTGGCAGGCACCAACACAAAAGCAACCTCATCATGGATACTTTTAGGAAAGATCAGGGCAAATAATCAGAGGCATTCTTTTGGCAATCACAGATCTTCAGGTGAAGGATGGAAATAAATTTCCTTAAATTGAAGCTGTTGTATGGAAATGAGACCCAGGCAACAGATGGAAAACATACTGAAATACATTAAACTATCAAGTATAATAACTAAAAGGGACTGAAAGCAAAGGTAAAGGTCTACATATGTAATATCAGAAATGGAAACTGTTACTCTTAGTAAGGGAGCCAGAAATATTTCTTCTAATACTTCATCTCACCCACAAAACTCCCCAAAAAAGTTTCTTTCTTCCAAGACACCTGAACTGTCTCTGTCAAGCATCAAGCTTACAACATTTCTTCTATTGCAGCTATTTTTTGTCTTTATAGAATATTTTAAATTTTGTTCTAAGGATTAAAGCTTTTACCAGGGAAAAAGATAAGCTGCTTTCTCTCTCTGCAGAAGTCTAGAAAACTCAGCAGTTCAGATTGTAGATTCAGCTAAGCAGGCAAACATCTACACCTGCTGATGTTTCAGCTACCCTCAGAGAGGTTGTTGAGACTGAATAGGACTGACCTGGAGCAGGGACAACACAACAGTGGCCAGGAGTCTGATTTCACTTGGTCAATGAAAGAGCAGAGTATTATGCATACAAAGTAGAAGACTGTCAATCAAAAAGTCTGAGAGTGCTCCAGCCCTTGTGCCTCACAGACTGCAAGCAAGGGTATGTAGAGGAGAGGCAGATGTAGAGGCCCCAGAGTTTCCTAGGCAGAGGTCAGAGCTGGAGCACTGCTTGTCGTATCCTTCGCCTGCTCTGTATGTGAAAATGTCTGAAACAAAAGGAAAGTTTGGTGTCACATTAAACAACTGCGTTTTTTCTTTCTTAATTTGGTGAGAGTTTTAAATGGTAAATTTGATTTGAAGCTATCAAATATTTTTCATCAGCCTTTCACTTCAGAAATCAATTTTCATAAAGACTTTTAGAAAGAAACTATTATTCTGACTGGTCTGTCTTCTCCCATCACAACCAACATGTCAATAAGTATTTTTGTTATGAAATTTGACTCTTCATTCCTGAAAAAAAAATACCAAGTTTGAAAAAAGCTTCAGTCTTGGAATACAGTCCTGTGAGATGCAGAGAGATGAGTTATTGTCTGTGCATTGCCAGAAAACAAAGCTCCTGCCTTCTACCAACAACTGCAAAGTTCTGGTCTTTACAAAATTCTGCTGGCTCTGGGGCCATCCAGACCACTGTAGACAACTTGAATTCCTTAAAACGGCCGGAGCAAAGACTTCAGATCAGCTGAGTGGTTTTCTGATGCGCTAATGAGAAGGAAATAGAAAAAAATGCTGAATGCAGCATCAGAGCTGCTGCAAGGGAGGAAGACCTGTCTTGCTAGAAGGAGCAGTGGGGGAGAAGGAAAATTAGGAAGAGAGGTGAAGGAGAAAGAGAGACAGCTCTCCCTTCCTTTCAGCTACAGGTAAGCTATCATCAACATCTGGTTTTAGATGTCTCAACACTACATTATCTCTATTTTTAAGATGTTTATTAATGAAAGGACTTACAAAAGGCCATTTTCATTTCTCCAGGGAATACTGCGAACACAAGAAGTTTCACACTTCAGATGAAAGTCAGTCCTCCAAACCAACTAACTTTCTGAGTATCTATCTGCTTTGGTTAGTATATCTGCCATTGCTAGGGTGAGATTAGGCCTTTTTATATGCATGAGCTGACTTTTCAGAAAGCACTGGAGAGCACATTATTTTACCGTGAAAAATTCTGCAGTTTACTTAGTCATAAAGGAAGGGACAGGTATAAAATATCACATTTTTAAGTATCCTTAATGACAAAAATTGTGTTTAGCTTGGTTCCCTAGTTTCTTTTGCAAAGTTTGTATAAGCCTTTTCTGCTCAGTCTTACCTGACCAGCATGAATACTCCTGCATGTAAGAGAAACATACACATTATCTGGTTACCTTGAAGAATTCCAGCTTTTCTGAGACTTGAGATGAATTCCTGTATTTTGTTTGACTCTAAAAGATGTAATCCATGACAGTGTTACCACTGTTCCATATATGCCTCCTCAACCATTCTCCTACAAGAATTTTGTTGTGGATGACCTTAATATTTCACAAGTGTTCCATAAACTACTCCTGTCTCTTTAGAATTTACCATGTTCTTTTCCTGTCTGTAACGGCAGACTGAATATAATTCTTGTACTGGTCTGTATGAATATTCATGAGTGACAAGTACTCTGAGTTCTAAAATATTGGATTGGGAGGTTTTGCAATTATTAGATCAGGGCTTCTCTCAGTTGTACCCTGGGATTAAAATGTCTTTATTTCAGTGCAATAACAGAGGAAGAACATGAGATTACAATAGTTTTTAACAAAAAGGAGATAACTTTGCATTATTTTTCATTCTTCTTTCAGTCTCCATCATGAGGATAGAGTCATGCTGTGACATTCTTCTCTGGGTATTGGAACATAAGAATGATATACTCGACTTTGAATGTCTCAAGTTTTGTAATGTACAATAGTTGAGTTTCACTTCTTTCACCCCAGTATTTTGCATTTTGATAGGCAAGTGCCACTTCACCACTAAGGCCCTTCTGCTGACCTTTAACACAGCGGGTAGCTTTAGCAGTGCAATTATCAGGATGGGTTGTGGTGTCCTGGAGGAAGTCAGCGTGCGCACGTGTATAAACTGGAATATCAAGGATGTAAAAAGCAAAGGAGCGCATACCAGGCAAGTGAATTCATTTGATCATGACAACCCCGTCAAGCCAAAGTCAGAGTGGCGGTTATGTCAGAAATTCTTAGCCTTCTTCATGCATTCAAGTGAAAACATGAGAGTACAGATTATTGTGACCCCATTTTACTTTTTATTAAACTATTACAGTTTTCAACTCAGAAAGTTTTGTCTACCAGTTCAGTAACAGGAAATCAACATACAGGAATCTGATTTACACACTTGATGTATATTTGTAAGCCAAATTGATATCTGGTTTCCAGTTTCAACTCTGCCACTAGTCCTTACACAGTTCTTAGGTCGTTGTTTCCAAATGTTGGTGCCTAAAGCATAAATATATACCAGGGTGTTCATACTTAATATATAGAACTACCTTGTATGAGAAACAAACCCAGAATTTGGCCTTCAGTAACATGAGGACGTCAATAATACAATTCTCAGTGGGCTATTACTATAACATGTTCAGCAAAGACAATTAATATACACTACTGTAAGTAGAAGACTGCCCACTCATCAAACATAAAGAATAACAGACAAAAATGTTCCACCCACCATAGCTTTTGATATTGCACTTGTAGTTATGACTACTGGTACTGCAGAAAAGCTCTCAGATTTTACTTGAACAAAAAATGTTTCCATGACAGAACCATTTGTGCTTTGTGTCAATTTGCAAACATAATTAAAGAAGTTTGGAGGGAGTTTCATTTCTTTTAATGATTAGCATCCTTTGGAGGCACAGTATATACCCTTTTTTCTCTTGTGTCTCTTCAATGTTTCTCTTTTCTATAAATGCATTAACAGCAAAAGAAGGGCTAAGGAGAATCTCCATTGTCTTCTGGATGCAGGGGGAAACATAGTGACCAAGGATGAGGAAAAGATACTGAAGAGGTACTGAATATCTTCTTTGTCTCAGTCTTCAATAGTAAGACCAGTTGTTCTCTGAATGCCCAGCCCCCTGAGCTAGAAGACAGGGACAGGAAGTGGAATGAAGCCCCAATAATCCATGAGGAGATGGTGAGTGACCTATTGCACCTCTTAGACATGCACAAGTGTATGAGGCCAGAAGCGTACAGAGGGAGCTGGCAGAAGTTCTCACCAAGCCACTTTCCATCCTTTATCAGCAGACCTGGCTAACCAGGGAAGTATCAGTCAACTGGAAGGTAGCAAATGTGATGCCCATCTACAAGAAGAGCCAGAAGGAATAGTTGTTCTCTGAATGCCCAGCCCCCTGAGCTAGAAGACAGGGACAGGAAGTGGAATGAAGCCCCAATAATCCATGAGGAGATGGTGAGTGACCTATTGCACCTCTTAGACATGCACAAGTGTATGAGGCCAGAAGCGTACAGAGGGAGCTGGCAGAAGTTCTCACCAAGCCACTTTCCATCCTTTATCAGCAGACCTGGCTAACCAGGGAAGTATCAGTCAACTGGAAGGTAGCAAATGTGATGCCCATCTACAAGAAGAGCCAGAAGGAATATCCTTCAGGCCTGTCAGTCTGATCTCAGTGCCAGGGATGGTTATGGAGCAGGTCATCTTGAGTGCCATCACGTGGCACCTACAGGACAATCAGGTGATGAGGCCCAGTCAGCGCGTGTTTATGAAGGGCAGGTCCTGTTTGACTACTCTGATCTCCTTCTATGACAAGGTGACCTGCTTAGTGGATGAGGGAAAGGCTATGGATGTTGTCTACCTAGACCTTAGTAAATCTTTGACACTTGTTTCCCACATCATTCTCCTGGAGAAACAGGGTGCTCATGGCTTGGATTGTTGTACTCTTCGCTAGATAAAAAAACTGTCTGCATTGCTGGGCCCAGCGAGTGGTGGTGAATGGAGTTCAATCTCGTTGGTGGCTGGTGACAAGTGGTGTTCCCCAGGGCTCAGTGGTGGGGCCTGTTCTCTTCAATATTTGAAATCAACAATCTAGATGAGGAGATCGAGTGGATCCTCAGTAAGTTTGCAGATGACACCAGCTTGGGAGGGAGTATTGATCTGCTTGAAGGAAGAGAGGATCTACGGAGGGATCTGGACAGGCAGGATCGATGGAAACAGGTCAGTTGTATGAGGTTGAATAAGGCCAGGTGCCGAGCCCTGCTCTTGGGTCACAACTCCCTGCAATGCTACAGGCTTGAATATGAGCCAGCAGTGTGCCCAGGTGGCCAAGAAGGCCAATAGTATCCTGGCTTGTGTCAGAAATAGTGTGGCCAGCAGGAGTAAAGAAGTGATTGTCCCCTTGTACTTGACGCTGGTGGGGCTGCACCTCGAATACTGTGTCCAGTTTTGGTCCTCTCACTTCAAGAACGACATTAAGATGTAGGAGCATTTCCAAAAAGAGCAACTCAGCTGGTGAAGTGTCTAGAGAACAAGTCCTATGAGGAGCATCTGAGGGAACTGGAGTTGTTCAGCCTGGAAAAAAGGAAGATCAGGGAGATCTTATTACACTCTACAACTGCCTTAAAGGAGATTGTAGTGGGATGGAGGTCAGTTTGTTCTCCCAAGTAGCAAGGGTTAGGACAAGAGGAAATGGGCTCAGGTTGCTCCAGGGGAGATTTAGGTGGGATATTAGGAAAAATCTCTTCACCAAAAAGGTTATAAAGCACTAGAACAGGCTGCCCAAGGAAGTGGCTGCTTTCCCACCCCTGGATGTATTTAAAGCACTTGTAGCCATGGTGCTAAGGGGCATGATTTAGTGGTGACTTGACAGTGCTGGGCTGATGGTTGGACTTGATGATATTAAAGGTCTCTTCCAACCAAAACGATTCTGTGATTCACTTGATGGCTGTTGTTGTCACACAGTTTGCTTTCCCAATCTCCAGCCCTGCTCCATCTTCTTCCTATTCTCCCTCCAAATAAAATAAACAAAACAAAACAAAGCTCTGTTCATTATTTTTATTTCTCCAGACAAGTTCATGTTTTTTCAACATACCGCATGAGGACAGTGTATGCTGATTTTGCTGCTTAAATATTATTTTTCATCGTTTCTCTGTTTATTTTTCCAAACGTGCTAAGAGACCTCCCAATGAGATCCCTTCTTCCCTCTCCACAGTCTTCCCCTTAGGAATCTGAATGTTGCTAATATCTCTTGGGTAAGATCCAGCCACTGTGTCCACATCAAGTCAAGCTGAATTTACTCCATGCCCTGCAGCTGTTCCATTGTCTCCTTATTACAACACAAGTTTCTGTTTATTTTATTTATTTATCATTTCTAAGTACCAGGCTTTCTAGCAAAATGTTGCCAGCTGGAAGATGCATGGAAAATGTTTAGCATAGCTTTAACACATGCTCCAGTGTATGTGTACATGCATTTCATTCCTGGTAAATCAGCATTTAGGGAGCATGGGGAAATAGGCTGTGAAATGTGATCAGCTTGTCCTGAGCTACAGTGAATTTAATGAAATCTCTAGCAAATTCAAATAGCAGAAACTCATCCAAGTCTTTAGTGCATACATTTGCTCCTCCCTGAACTATCAATATCAAAACAGTTCTTTTAGGCAAGTATGTCAATGAAAAATGAAGAAAAAGAAATAGAAAAAAATGAATAGGTATTTCTGATGAATAACCATCATCCCTGACTGTGATAAATCACATTTCTAATCTCTTTGTTTTGAGCATTTATTAACACTTACTTCCCTCAGTTAAATAAGAAAGAAGTGCTATAAATAATGTTTATGCCTCTAGGAGCTTATGTAGAGGGTCTTGTGGTTTTCTGTAGCTTTTCTGTCATTCATAATTAAGTAGCCAACTTCTCCATTGACAGGGCATGGAACATAGAAACAAGGAATAAAACTATTGATATCTACATAAAGTTCCTCTGTTTTTCACGGATGCGGAGGTAATGCCCTGTCTCACAGATCCCCTCATCATTGCTTGGTGCAACAAGAATTCCAGTTTCAATGTCTGCTGCTGCATCCCCATGTCAGCCCAACAGAGATCTCTCGCAGTACATTGGCCGAGGGCATTAAGAGGAGGTCTGTCTTCCTGAGCAAATCATCCCTCACATCTATGTTGAGTTCCCACCTGTGAATCATAACACACATTTTGGTACTGACCTCAACTAGAATACCTTTACAGGCAACTCTACATTTCATGCATCCATCGGTAAGATTCAGAAACAAACAGAAAAAAATGTAAGTATAAACTTCTGGTGAATACCAAATTCTTTCCACTATGAATTTCCAGTTAATTTTTATGAATTTTCTAGACTGTTATCTAAAATATATTGATCTTAGATAATGATGGATTACAGTTTAATTCTACTTCTAACTTCAGTAAAAAGAATCATTTCTAAAGACATTTTTCAGGAACAACACTGTCCATTTGGTCTGGAACACAGATGATTATCTGTGACAGTTTGGATCCTCAACGCTTATACAAAAGCTAAATAAAAAATCATATATATATCATAGTATTCATCTATGCATTCAATGATAAAGTCCACTAGAGTCTAAATTCAGGTGTGACCCCAAACAAAGCAAAGAATTGCAATAAATATAATGTCTATTTTTCCGTGGCCTTTTCAATATGTGTATGAGTCACTTCTAACGAATTTATATTTACAATGGCTAATTTTCCTCTTCCCCCTCTCCAGCATACCTCACCACTGACTCTAATGGTTTAATAAAGATTATACTGGTGAAAAAGCATTATGGAACCAAAATACTTGTGTGTAGGAAGAAAATCAAACATGGAGAATGTGTATAAGACAAAAGATGACCACTCTTCACTTGAACACACGCTTTCTTCTAGGTAGTTATATATGGGTAATCATGTGGTGAATGTTCAGGGCAGTTTAAATCAAGCTACAAAAGAATCTATATGGATGTGCATGATTAATCATTGTAATCATTGTCTTACATATCACCCGTGACTTTGGACTTGGGTTCAAGCCACCAGAAAGAGTAGTTCTCAGATATTTAAACCTTAAAACGTGATATAGTTTGATAATGACATTAAGTTGTGACAAGTGGCCTCTACCAAAGAAAACAGCCATTTTGAGAACTTTCACCTTCTGCCTTTCAAAATCTCCAGTTTTCTGTTTTAAAACAATCTCTGGATGTTGTGTCACAGAGGAGAATTCTGCAGATCCTCATCCAGATCTTTCCCAGCATAAGCATAGTTATGATGTTACCCCACACCGGGAGCTGGGACAGCAACCCTCACCCCTATCTTACATTAAGGTATCAAGCAAATGTCTTTTGAAGAGTGCTCATTTCCATACTTACTTTGAGGTTACATGCGACAAGTAGTACGATATTTATCTGGACCACCTGCTATGCATCTTTGAACAAGACAGACAGTTGTGTTAGCTCCACCTTAAGACATCTGTTTTTCCCAGCTGATCTGTGGAATAAAACTAAGGCCCTATATTAAAGAGTGTGGCAGGGGGAGTTAGTTAGCAGAACTGTAAGTTGTTGTGCCATTTCCGTTAATTTAACTGCAAGGGCTGGTAAACACATAACACATGGATAATCATTACATAGATGATACCAAGACAAAAATTTTCTTGAAGAACTAAGAACAGCTTCAAAAATGTGGTCAGTAGCCACAGAGGCCAGTTTGGATTGAGTTAACAGCAAACTGCAATGAAAGTAAATAAAGAAAACAAAATTCTCAGGAAGAAAATTTCCTGTATGACAACATTTTCTTTTGCAATAACAAGACATGCACGTTGCTATATCGACAGATGTTTATAATAATAACAAATCCAGTACATAGAATATTAAAAATACCACACAGCATTTCAGTGAAGTGGTGAATAAACCTGTAATCTACAAAATGTTATTCTCTTAATGCCTGATCCTGTGTGGGGCTGATAACGATCACTGTCAATTCACATCACAGAGGGCTGCTTATGCTGTGGACCTCCCAGTCGGCCACCAGCCTCATGCACAAAGAGGCAGCACTCTTGACTGGTGTAAAACTCCTAAGTGCTATAAGAAGAAAGTTTTAAAAAGGAGGTTCAGGTTCAAAGTGAGATGTGTATGTCTTCTGAACTGATCCTGCAAATGCTAGTCAATAGCAAAGAGCTGCACAGCCAGTAACCAATGCCGTATGAAATAACCTTTAAACCCTCCCTAACTTTATTAACTATGTGTCTATTTGTTAGAACTAAGGATTTTTTTTTTTACAAATTAGTATTTTTAATATTTTTCCTTAGCAATTAATTTGTCAAAAGAGTAAAGAGTGTACAGTTGGATCTGTATTCGAACACTTCATAAAAGTTATCTTTAAAAATAAATCCTCTGGCAAGATAATCAGTCAAATTTGTTTTTTGCATTTGTGGTTTGTTTTGTTTTGTTTTAAATAGCATTTATAAAATATTTTAAGATTTGTCTTAACATTATCTATACTCTGACACGACATGGAGATGGATGATATTTAATGCCTCGTGCAGTGTAAATCAAGCATTTTCTTAAACTCCTATAGAAGACAAAACCTTCAAACAACTGAGCCTTCATTATGCAATACTGTAGTTGCAGGTTCACATAACATATACATTTACAGTAACTGCGTTGTTCACAGATGAAAATCAAATCCCTTTCAGTTCAGACAATTTCTCTGCATTAGAAGAATGAATAAAGTGTGCTCCAGCAATTCACTCTTCCCGAGCAGCTATCCTGCAAGCTCTGCAGATGATGTCAAAACCTGCTGATATCTAGCAGAGTCAACTCCAAGTTTGTGTATCCCAGTCCACCCTACCTTTCCATCAGGCAGTACATGTGGAAATGGAAAAGTAGCTCTCTAATTAATCAAAGTCAGATCTGCCTGAACGCCTGGAGTTGCTGCTGATCCTTGTCCCAGCTTCTACCATGTTCTCTCTCTGTGTTTTTTACCTTGAAAACTTCTGCTCTGAGCTGGGAATGCCTGAAGGGCTTGCACGGTAAGTCAAT
>NW_010405263.1:2500-12500 GCF_000710305.1 Buceros rhinoceros silvestris | reverse complement strand
TTTAGATGACAAATGTGACAAATCTGTGCAGCAATTTCAAATAAAGCACATAATCAGGTTAAATTAAGCCCAGATTAATTAAAGTTGAATTGCTGCTAGGAAAAATGCCTTATTCTGCAGAGCAGGGTAAACAAAGTTTACATATTAACTACCAAAAATATGAATTACTTTATACTTAAAAACATTGTTTAAGGATATGAACAAGCACCAGATATCGATTACAAAACAGTCAAAACAGAGTTTCTTATTTTAAGAATGTAGTATTCAATATATTTCAATAAATAATTATTTCCTGTTTCTCAGAACAGCTTTTTGAGTGTATTTGTACAATTTTCTAGTGAAAGCTACAAACAATAATAAGTGCAGTAAATGGCACATTTCTGAAAAGATCATTAAACTAGATTTTCAGTTTTATAACAGTCAGCTAATAAGCAATTGCAGAATATGCTTTCTTCTTATAAATACTAAAAACTTTATTTCCTTGTTCCTCTAAAAGGTGTTAGAATTAATATTAAGCACTCATTTAAAAGCACATACTACCAAAATTGATGTTAAATGAAAGGAATTCCTTGCATTAGACATTAAGCTTTAATGATAATTTAAGGGGGAAAAACAAACACTTTTTGATTATGTTATTCATTAGAGAATTATTTCATTTTGCACAGAATTGTAACTATTGCCAATTAGACTGCTTGCATGAAAAGACACTCTAATCGGGATGTTCTCTGAATTACATAATTCACCATATCCTTACTAATGAAAAGTTTAGATGACTGAAAACCTGATGCAAAAGCTCAAGCTTTATATCTGCTCTCATTTATTCATTCACATATACAATATATATTGTATTATGTTAACCAAAAAGCAGCATGGTCTATTTTTCTGAGTAACATCTTACAATGCAATTTCACTTTGACAGAGTACTGCAAGCAACTGCATCTATTTTGTCGATAGAAACTCATGCCTTCCTCTGTCTCTTCCTTTTTCTTTATGTTTGTAAATGCTGTGTTGACTTATGGTATGTGATCTGTTAAAATCATGCAGACTCACAAAGAGCTTCATTTACAAGCAGACACTGAAGCAGAAAACTTCTGACTTTTTAAATCTTTGCTATTTAAATTGCATTTTCCTATGTATAAAAATCGTTCAGTAACACCATTTAATGTAATCCTTTAGTTCAACCTTTGTCTTTCTAGTCTAAACATTTTTTTATATATTTCTCCAAAGTTTATCTGGACTTTTTCAAAATGATGTATGTCAAGGAATCAGCCTAAGTGATAAAAGCAGGAAGGGAAAGCCTGCATCAGTGAGTATTTATATTGGCAAGAGCTGACAATTTTATAAAAGAAAAACAAACACAGAGTCTGTTCATTTCTGAAATGAAATCAGCTTCACTTCATTTCTCTCAGGAAAACATCATCACATGAAATGATATAAATCAGTATTGATATCACTGAGCTTCAAACTAGAAGAGACAAATGCACTCTGCAGCAGAGTAATTCAATGGCTCCGAGTCAAGTTTACTGTTGTCTCATTTCTACTAATCATCGTAAAAATTCCCTGTGAAATAATTATCCCTAAAACAATCAAGACAGTATATCTCTATAAAGGAGAGGATCGATTTAACAACAAACTCTAGATTTATCTGTATTGATTAGAGGGCATTCAGTGTAATTTTAGTGAATTATGTTTGGCTTTCATTTCCCAGTAGAAATTTTTCTTGTGATGATCAAAAGGTAAGTTACAAATTACTACACGGTCTTTTGTGTGCTACCTACATAATATCCAACTACCACTTTTCAAAGAAACATTGATGCAAGAAAGGACAAAACATTGGGGGTTTTTACGCATGATATCTTACTATAAAAATCATATGACTGAGTTTATAGCACTTACCTAAGAGCCTGATGTCATCTTCTCAATTCATTAATACAGAAATCAGGACTGCACTAAAGAGTCTGTGCTAAAGGAACAAATCCAAGATCATCTTATGAGAATAGAATTAGAAAGATTAAGAAAGTAATATGATTTTTCTTCTTAAATAGGAGTAATTTCAAAGGAGCTGTTAACACTTTCATGTCTGAAACTTCCTTACTGGCAAGAGGGAGAACTAAAGGGATCACACAGATTCAAAGACAATTTAGTGTAGCTGTAAGTCTGACACCACTGATGATACAATTTAATTGAGGACTAAGTGGAACTAAGAAGGCTAGTTATTTTGTCAACTGCATGTGTATTAGTTCCAGTCATTTTTAATCTGATGTAATGGTGATAAAGGATCTAACTTACTTTGTTTAGTTAATAACATTTGGCCAGAAAGGATCACCTAGTCATTTCATGTTACCCAATACACTGCTAATATAAACAATGTCTAATTACACTGACTACACAGTTCCATGAAATGACCAATTAGAACATTTGCTGATTCTAAATGCTCACTGTTAGAGACATTTCCACAGGCTTTCTGTGGGTCGTATTCAGAAACCTCACCCCATCGGGTAGGAAGAATAAAGGCAGAATACATGAGGAAAAAGTTGGTTTTAAGCAGGAAAAAGAACATTTAAATACTCAAACAGTGTACCGTGTTCCCCCCCCCCCAAAAAAAAAATTAAAGTGTATTTTTTTCATTCCCTAGGAGTGTGTAATATTGCACATTTATATATTCTTCTGTCTGAATCAAGCAGATCACACAGCATATTCAAGACTGGTATGACAAAGGAGACATGTGCTAGCATTTTAACATTTAGATCAACAAATTTAGAGTGGTTTGTATTAGCTTTCAAAGCTGATTTATTGACTGTGATCTGTAGCTGGTATGAATAATACCAGAACTTTCTTTTATTTATTTTGTTGTTTTACTGATGAGTCAATAACTGCACCCTGAAAACACCAGCCCAGCACGTACCGTTTTATAAAGTGACACAATCTGACAATGATATTGACAGCAAATGTGTTAAACTCAAAATCAAATCAGAAAAATACAATAAATGAGAACAAACTCTTACTCGGCTAAAGAAAGATTGCTGATCCTGTAAAAACTGCGTTTTTAATGATTGAATTATTATTCCTTAAGTAATCATGCTGAAAAATTTGCCAGTTAAGTTAAAGTAAATAACAGTACATCAGTATGTGCATTACCAGACCTAGTTAACACAAAGTGTTAGAAATACTGGAAACAGTGAGACACAGTTATCTGACAACTTGAATAAATACGTTTACCATTGTATGCAACCAATGCATATAATACAGCCAAATGAAAATATGATACTGCAAAAGTATCTGAAAGTATCGATGTTAACAATTACTCTGCAGGTGACTAAAATGCCTGGCTGCTACACATGTCTGTACTGTGCAAGGTCTCAGTCCTTCTCCCACTTACTTAAACGAGTTAAAACACTGCCACTCAGGTCAGTGAGCTAGTGTCAGGTGCTTTCCCTGTCCTCCTTAGACAATTAATGCCCTAAACATTACTGGTCTGCTTATATGTAAGTTTTTTCTTGGAACAAAAGACAGCATGGCAATCCACAGATCTGACAACTAGGATTGTTTCAGAGAATTAAAATACAACTTAAAAATCACATCATGTAAATAATTATAATTTGCTAACTGCAAAATTAACAAATGTTCTTTTAAATTAATTGGTATATGCTGAATGCATGCTACATTGTCTCATCCAGGATATTTAAAAATGAAATACATGATAAACTTTGTCTTACTGTAATTAGATTAATAAAAGAGAGTAATTAAAAGACTCTTACATTTTTTCTAAGAGCTAGAAATGATTGAACTATCCAGAGAAGAATCAAAGCTTTTATATAAAAAAATCATTCTTTTAGCTGTATTGCAATAAATCAATAAGAATGTTATTGTTCAATAGGTAATAATTGTCTTCATATAAACTGAAAATATTGTTTGGGATGATTAATATACAATGCTGCATTATGCATTTGGGAGTGTCAATGCATAATTTTTAGTTCTAACGTTATTATGTAATTGAGCGAACATGTTCATTTACCCTAATAACTACTAAGATGCACTTAATAAAATGAAATGTAATAATACTTGTAATTTAATCTATTCATGGAAGTAATTTTAAAAGTCTGCCATTCTCCTTAATGTGGATAACATTCATAATTTATAAAGTGTTGTGATGCAGAATTGACAATGCCATTGTTTTTTACACTTTGAGATGATTCTGCAGCCTTCATTATCTGCATACCAACCTCAGGATTATCAAGGGCAAACAAAAGATAATTAACACCAGAAACAGGCAAATGCAGGAGCTACTGAGTGAGGCTTTTCATTTAATGCAGAACCTTTGAAAAGTGGGAAATGGAATAACTACTCAAAACCTTTTTTTCCCCATTTCAGAAAACTATTTCAATGTCTTCTTTTCTACATTTTAAATGTCATTTTTTGCTATAAAACCATATTGACATGTTCAACCTCAGATATATTCAGTAAATGAATGTGTTAAGACAAGTATTTTTTCAAAGTACTGAGTTAATTTTCTGCAGCGTTGGGTTTTTTGTTTGGTTTGTTTGTTTGTTTGTTTGTTTGTCTGTCTAGAACAGCAGAGAGGTCACTATGGTGTACGTATTCAAATTCTGTGATTTCACTTGCCCGTAATATATCTGTAAATAAGTCATTTAACTTTTCCATGCTTTATTGTACAAGGGGCTAAGATAGGGATGAAAACTTCTACTACATGGATGTGATTAACAAATAAGGTGTATTTTTATATGTTAATACCTTGTGGGGAAAAAGCATTTGAAATATGTACTTGCGGCAGAACAATAAAGGTTAAATGGTGATATAGGTCCAAGACAGTGTGTTTCAATCAGTGGGATATCACTGAAAATTTTTTTTTCTTCCAAAGGGAATACTGACTATGATTCGGCATTGCGCTCTAAAAGGTTTGCCATATAACTAATCGTTTTGGAAATCAGTCAGTGAAGATCCTCCACAAAGAGAACCTTTCAAATGCATGCCAAAGAAGCATTGTATCATTAGATTCTTACCTGTGAATAAACATCCTTCTACAAATGGTCCAGGCAAAGTCATTTTCAGGGAAATACAGGACACTGACATTCAGAGTTTCACACAATTTACAGACGTTGATGAATTCCTCCCCTCCCCCACCCCCCCATATTTACATAGGAAATTCTTATTAGAGGGGAATGTGATTATTAGCCTGTGACCTATCCATGAAAGATTCAGCCCTTTGTGTTTAAATGGCATAATATATTACTGTACCTTCACTTTTTACATTTTAGAACTGAAAATACTTGATAAGTAACTGATCCAAAAATTGTATGCGAACAGTAGTAGCTCACTTTCGGTACAGCGCAATGGACTCCCAGCACTCCTCACAGGCAATGGAGGGTTAACACTTTAAGATTCAAGCTGCAAAACATCTCCATGAGATTTGTTCTCTTGCAGAAGATGAGATACCAGTTATAGCAATACGTTCACTATCAGGGTTGTCCCTCGTTTCTACTGCCCTAACCTTTTTCATCTCGTCCTGACCCACACTGGGCAACGAAAGTCATCAGGAGGTGAACATGACAGAGAAGCCTGCGTGAGCTGGACCATGCGCTGAGCACACCGCCCCTCACTCAGACCCCAGCGACCGGGAGAGGCTAAGGCCAAGGCCCAATGCGCTCTCCATGTCTTCAGTTCAGTTCTTACTGCCAGACAAGTCAAAGTATTTATGTGTCTAAAACCACGTGGGCCATGGTGTGGATGATGGAAGCTCAAAATGAGTCAGCGATGTGCCCTGGAGGCCAAAAGGGACTGAGATATCCCAGGGTGAGTTAAAAACAGTATAGCTAAACAATTGAAAGAAGGGATTGTCACACTACACTCAGCATTGGTGAGGCCTCTCCTTGAGTACTGTATGCAGTTTTGGGCTCCACAATAAAAGAAGGATATAAAAATAACGTGTCCAAAGGAGGGCAACAAAAGTGGTGAAAGGACTAGAGGGCATAACTTATGAGAAGCACCTGAGGGTACTTTGTTTATACAGCTTCAAGAAGAGGAGGCTGAAGGGAGATTTCATTGCTGTCTACAGCTTCCTCATGGCAGGGAGTGGAGAGGGAGGAGTTGATCTTTCTGGGGTCTGGTGAGGTAATGGCTTAAAGCTGCATCAGGGGAATTTCAGACTGGATATTAGGAAAAAGTTCTTCACTGAGAGGGTGGTCGAGCACTGGAACAAGCTCTCAATGGAAGTGGTCATGGCCCCAAGCCTGCTGGTATTGAAGTGTTTGAACAATGCTCAACCTTATGGTTTAACTTTTCTTTTTATTTATATGGTTTAACTTTAAGGTTGCTCCATGCGGAGTCAGGGATTGGACTTAATGATCCTCATGGGTCCCTTCCAACTCAGGATACTCTATGAATCTAAGATTCTAAGTTCCAGAACTTTCAGGCCAACTCTGACTTGTCATTCCTTGCATCTTTAGTTTCTAGATACTTCCGAAAAATAGGGCTTCAAACTTTTTCAACTCTTCAAAACTTGGGAAGACTGGGAATTTGGGAAAACTTAAGAATCAAGATGCTAAAACTCCTAAGTGCTATGGGGCCCTAATTTTCTATTTTTAATTTTTTAATTAAAAAATTCCTTTTTTTAAGGGCATTGGCTTCAGTCCTGCAAATATCTGAATAAAAAGATTTTTAACCTGAGGTCTTTACAAAGAAATGTGTCATGGCTGGACAAGATACTATGTCCCTTTGTTCTAATAATAGAGAATATTAATGTCTTCACATAATTTTATTTATTTAAAAGCCTCTGTTCTTTCATTGAATTCATCTTCTATTTAAGTTCCCTTCCTCTGAAGGAAAACAAGGCATACTGTCTATTATCTGCCAGCTTACTATAAGTACGTTTTAAAGAGTACAGTACCTTTTTATTTACACACGGGAAGAAACAATCAAAGTACATGCAGCTTGATTACCAGATAATCAAAAGAGTAAACCAAGTCAGGCTGTTGTATTAGATACCTATATGCTCTATAACAACCACCACTCCCCATGAACACACACGTGTCCTGAAACAAGAGAGGCAACCTCTGTTTAGAAAATCCAGAGGACATACACAAATAGAAAAGATAATGTAAACTTTCTCCATTACAGAGACACTTCGGTAAAGCCTCTTTTTCACACCTTGTCCTTTGAATTGCTAATAATAACAACAACAATAATAAAACCTATTTCCTAATCTTCATGTGTATTATGAGACTTTTTTCTCAAATATTTTCTCTAGAGCTATCCTGCACAATTTTCTGAACATCTTAGAAGTGTCTGTGGTGTTCATGATTTTATAAGAGCTTATAGACAGGACTTTCAGAAATCTGTAGCAAATAAGGAGAAATACTTAATGCTTAGCAGTCGCAGTGACCCAAAATAGCATATGCTCTTCTTATTGACATATTTTTATACTTTACACTGTATTTAACATTAGTCACATTTTCTACACGTTTATTTTACCAGAATATATGTTTTGGAAATGTATGTTGTTCTCTCTGGAATGGTGCTGTAGTTAAAAGACATAACAATATCTGGTCTTTGGTCTTTGTGCCATACTTCCATCTGTGTTAACAGGAATATTGTGATGAGTGAGAACTACAGCTAATTATATAATAAAATGCAGATATTGAAAGTTATGTTAACAACAGAACACTAACATGATAGTATGTGTGAATGTGCATATGCCTGAACCAAAATTTGTCAGAATTTGAAAAATTTATAGATGAGATTGCTAGAACTAAGTGACTACTTTTGTTTTGCCTGATAACTCTTATAAGAGAATACAAGGCTATTATATAAGAGAATACAGACTATTTTTTCAGCAGCTGAGTCCCTGTCATTTAAAGTAACCTACCAAAACAGTGAACTGCATGAGCTATACATAGAGGCTCACATGCTATGATCTATGCTATAATTTGAAGTGTGTTACCTTCATTCCTGCAAATAAACACATATTCGGAACTTTAGGAGGACCTATAAGCATCCGACAGTGAAAACTGGCTGTAGACCCTGCACGGACAAAGACCTCAGAGCAACAGATCTTCACCAGAACAAAAGGAGCTTCTGCAAGTAGACAGAGTTCCCGTGGAAAGGAATAATTTGAGATGGTGCATGAGGGACAACGAGCTCTGTTTAAGCCTATACCTGTACTAAATTCTCCTGAACTCTGGAAAGTAGAGAAAGTTCAAGAAGATTAGCAGTAAGTCCCTAAAATTTCAAATAAACAACTTAAAGTGTATCAAATGGACTAGACATTTAATATATTGGATACATGTTGGTTCTTCTCCCTTGCAGATATGTTTATGAAAACACATGCACCACAAGCACATGCACCCACAAATTTGTTGCCCAAGGATGAAACAATAGTAGATGATATCTCTTCCAGAACAACTGCCTTTTTGCTACGTTGAAACTCAGTAGGCACCGTCAAGCATTGAACCAAGAAAGAATTTTTTATTTCAAGGTGGGCTATGTGTGATAAGGAAGCACCAAATCCCAACATGATCTCCTAAGATTCACCTTCTGTTTACAGAAGAAGGATGAATAGTGTCAAGGTCTTTCAGCACCTCAGCAGTCCAATCTGACCCCTGCAGAATCCTGACAACATGGAGATGGTTGAAGGTTTTGTGCCCTAGAGATGCCATGGGTGCTTTCCTGGCCAGACACTTGTTGCACACTTTGTTGTGGCTGCTTCAGACACCCTTCAGATTCTCCTTTCTGTCTTGAGTTTGAAGATCTCTCCTGGAACCCATCTGAAATATGGGGTCAACTTCCATACATGGTCTTCTTTGTGCTGCAATTAACAGCTTGTGAGAATCTGAAAAAGGGTGCTTTTCCTTTGATTTTCCTGGATGAAGTTATGCTTCTTGTTCTTCAATGGTAGGACTTACTGCTTGAATGATTGCAACATGTGCCAGATTTCCAAAACTGCCTACCCAATGACCATCCATAACAATATGCAGAAACTGCAGGAAGAAGTGGGTAGGTAATCTGCCTGTGTGTGCAATTACAGCAGCAGATGTTCGTACACATTGCATGAATGTAGTTTTACATATGCAATTATGGAAATCAAAGCCTAAGCTTGTACTGAGAAACGTAGATACCTCCCTAACTGAAAGTGTTGCCAGCTCTACTCTCTACTTCCAACTGACTGAAGAGCTTTTAACCCTCTTTTACTACATTGAGTCTTCTAGCTGTCCATGCACACTGTGTCTTACAACATTATTCAATTGATCTACAGTTGCACGGGCCAAAGTGGATCTCCAGAGAGAGGGAGAATAATTGCCCAAATTTATCAGTCATGTCAGATAAATGTCTACAACTCAGAGCGAACTCTTGCGAGTGGAGTTGGAGAAAGGAGTAATCTGGAACTCTTTTGAGTGTCTCATTGATGTAAGAATAGACAGAAGAAGCCCTTGTTTGGTGGTCCAATTGTTCAGTGAACGCACACTGTCGAAGTTACCGAAGAATATCCATTAATCTGTGTGCTACATGCTGAATAAAGGGATGAAAAATGCTTGATTCAAACCACAAAATGATTTAGTTGAGTTACAGCTGGGGGTTTTTTTGAACCAGCAGTGGTTTGCTAGAACATATTTTGTGTCCAGAAATTCTCAATCAACACTTTTGTGGAATTCTTTCTTTTGTGTGCATTTAGGCTGCAATCTGAAAGTGAATTTCAAGTCTGAATAATGTAGCTACTAGTTCTGCTCTGAGTCTGTCAAGTAAGGAAATCTGTACTGTAGCATTAACTGCACCTATGGACTTAGAACAAAGTTTGACCATGGAAGAATATGGTTTGTTTCTGCCAGACATTAAGTCCATATATCTTAGAATTAAAGAAGATAATTCTGCCACTCATATTTGTGAGCTCATTTCAAAAAGAATGGAAAACATTAAGTCATCTCTCAAGGAAGCAGGGAAGAATATCGACTGCTATACTGATAAGTGTTTAATTACACCGTTTGCTTCG
>NW_010405262.1:43239-43588 GCF_000710305.1 Buceros rhinoceros silvestris | reverse complement strand
CTGGTCTGGGGGACACTGAGGAGCCAACCGTGTGCTGGGGTGAATAGGGGTGGGGCTTGGAGACTAGGGTGGACTGGGATGAACTGGAGAGACAGAGGACTGGGATAACCTGGTAGAGTGGGGATAGTGGCCTGAGGTAGTCAAGGGGGGACTGGGATGGTATGAGGCATCAGGGATGGTCCAGGGGACTGGGGACATCCCTCTCCCATTACACGGCTCTCCCTTGCAGGATCATCCCCAGAGCGCCGAGGGCCATGTCCCGGACCCGGCCGCGGGGCAGGGCAGCCAATGCGACAGCCCCAAGCAGGCGGCAGGGGCGGAGGGCCCGGCCCTCGCCGTGGCCTCCCCC
>NW_010405262.1:39643-43092 GCF_000710305.1 Buceros rhinoceros silvestris | reverse complement strand
GTGAAGGTAATGCTGGTGCCTCCAGCCTGCCCGGGAGAGGGAATGAGCCCAGGGCACCTAACTCGTCCATCCCTGCTGCACCCCAGGCATGTGCGAGGTCTGGGGGTTTGGCCATAAAGGCTTGGGATAATGGAGGAAGACAAATCTTGTTGTCAAAACCTGCAATTTGATTAATTTTGTAACTGTATCCGGTACAGCACTGCACCTTGCTGAGGGAAGTGCTCGGGTTCTGCACTGGAAATGTCCCCTGAGGCCATGAGCAGAACGAGATACAGGGCACCACTGAAACACCTTCCAGGCGAGGAGGGTTATTCCCCATCTCATGTGCTCTCCAGCACAACTGAGACGGAACGTGGGCCTGAGGGAGTCCCCTATGTGCAGGCACTGCAGCTCTTGGAGCTGGCGTGTCACGGTGCCCACAGGAGCTGCCCTTGCATTGGCCCAGGCCTCTGAGTGCCCACTGGGGTAGCAGAACTCTCCCAGCTAATTCTTTTCCTTCTTGGGCCAACAGTCCAAATCATCCAGTGACAGCAAGAACCGTCACAAAAAGCCCAAGGACACCAAGCCCAAGGTGAAGAAGCTGAAGTATCACCAGTACATCCCTCCAGACCAGAAGGCGGAGAAGTCCCCTCCACCCATGGACTCTGCATATGCCAGACTCCTCCAGCAGCAGCAGCTCTTTCTGCAGCTCCAGATCCTCAGCCAGCAGCAGCAGCAGCAGCAGCAGCAGCACTTCAGCTACCCAGGGATGCACCAAGGCCAGATGAAGTGGGTGGCAATGGGCCAATAGCAAGGTTTAGTGCTGTCCCTCCCCAGACTGTGCCCTGCTGTACCTGCTTGTGCCCGTGCAAGGGTGCCGGTGCACGCGAGTGAAACATAAAAATGTGGTTGTAGCAGTTTCCTGCAAAGCCCATCTGGCTTTGTGCACTGGCTGGGGCACTTGTGACCTGCTGGTGAGCACCAGTAACCTCCTCACAGCCCAGCTGGGTTTTCCTTGGGGTGGGCAGTTCAGGTGTCATAGAGGAGGGAGCAGCCTCGTGGGAGCAAAGGGCACAGAGACCCCAGGGGACAGACAAGTTACCCCAGATTCCCTTTGTTATTTCAGGCAATCGAATGAGCAAATGGTCAAAAGTTCAAACTCTTCATCAGCTGCTGCCAACAACACCCCTCTTTCTCCGGTGAAAACCACCTTTTCAGGCCAGACTTGTGTCTCGTCTATCAAGCCGGGCCCTCTGCCGTCTAACCTGGATGATCTCAAAGTGAGTGCAGACCTGGTCACCACAGGAGCAGGATCTTACAGCCTGGCTGTGCTTTGCTCCCTGTAACGTGTGCGGTGTAGTGCTGCAGGCTGAGGTTCTCTGTGGAACCACCACGCTGTGAGCAAACCCAGAGGACATCACACGGGTCAGGAAACGGTCACCGTGACAGTGTCTGAGTTTGCTGCTCTGCAGGTGGCCTGTGGGTGCATTGCTCCAGAGTAGCCATCAACAAACCCTCAAAGTGAGTGCAGACCTGGTCACCACAGGAGCAGGATCTTACAGCCTGGCTGTGCTTTGCTCCCTGTAACGTGTGCGGTGTAGTGCTGCAGGCTGAGGTTCTCTGTGGAACCACCACGCTGTGAGCAAACCCAGAGGACATCACACGGGTCAGGAAACGGTCACCGTGACAGTGTCTGAGTTTGCTGCTCTGCAGGTGGCCTGTGGGTGCATTGCTCCAGATTAGCCATCAACAAACCTTTGGTATAACCTGAGGTGGCTACAGGCCAGACCAGCAGATCAAGGACCAAAGGATGACCCTTGCTGCTGCTCCTGCAGTGCATGGCTCTGTACCTTCTGTGGTTTAACGGTGAACATCATGCATGCTGCAAGCAGACCATCCAGAAGGTAGAAGGTCAGCATGGCCTCCACTTAATGGCTCAGCTTCTCAGTGGTTGTTGCAGCTGGGCCAGCTCAACAGGTATCTCATGGAGTCTGCAGGTACGAGCACTGTGTTGAGCAGTGCCCAAACCTCTCATGTAGGCAACACAGGTGGGACGTAACCGTCACATCAACGAAGTGTTCTTTTACACTTTGCTAAAGGAGCCACAGCCATGGGGAAGGTCAAGTCCTTCTAGGAGCAGAGACCTGGAGGCAATATTCATTATTACAGAAAGAAATAAGATGAGGTAGAAACAACATGAGCTTGGCTGTAGCAAAGCCCCAGCTCAGATGCCTCAACCATGTGCAGATGCCTGAACATGGAGTATCTGGCTCCAAGATATGTGGTCACTTTCTCTGAGCTGAAGGATGCCATCAGTTTTTTCCTGGTCTCTGTGAAAGTCCTCTGCTCATTAGAAACCTGCTGCTTCACAGAGAGCAGACACGGTTCCTGGAGGCAGAAGGAAGGTTTTCCTGTTGAAAAGGTTGAGGTCCCGCAGGACACGCAGTGGTCGGTTCTCTGCATGGTGACTCCAGTCACCTGGAGGAGTCAGAGCTTTGAAGCAGGACGTTGGGAGTCTGTGAGACAAGATTCCTTGTTAGAAATGTTGGGTTTCTAAAGGGCACCCTGCCATTGGGACTGATGGTTGGTGACTTCCCTCCTAGGTGTCAGAACTGAGGCAGCAGCTCCGGATACGAGGCTTGCCTGTGTCAGGTACCAAGACAGCACTGATGGAACGGCTGCGGCCCTTCCAGGAGTGTGGCAGCACCACGGTGCCAAACTTCAGTGAGATCACCACCGTCACCTTTCCGGTCACGCCAACAAGCACCCTGTCGAGTTACCAGTCGCAGTCCTCCACTAGCATGTTATCGAATGGCTTCTACCACTTTGGCAGCACCAGCTCCACCCCACCCATCTCTCCAGCCTCCTCCGACCTCTCTGTGAGTGGCTCTTTACCAGACACATTCAACGACGGGCCCATGTCTTCTCCCCAGTTTGGTCTCCAGCCGTCTCCAGTGCATGGCAGCGCCGAAGAAAGCCTCATGAGCAGCATGAATGGAGGGAGCATCCAGCTGGAGCTGGAAGGGATTGACACAGAGAAAGACAAGATGCTAGTGGAGAAGCAGAAGGTCATCAATGAACTGACATGGAAGCTACAACAAGAGCAGAGGCAGGTGGAAGAGCTACGGATGCAGCTCCAGAAGAGAAAGAGAAGCAATGGCCTTGAGGAGAAGCAGCAGCATTTCTTTGGTGTCCCCATCAAGCAAGAAAACGCGGTGTCCAGCTGTCCGTTTGCATCCAAACAAACGAAAGGCCAAGCCAGCAGCTCGGAGAAGATGAGTAACTGTGGGGTGACGCAGCTGCCTCACGTGAATAGCCACTGCTTGGAGCCCGCAGGACAGAGCACCGTCACCTCCTCCACATTCCTGAGCCCGCAGTGCTCCCCCCAGCACTCTCCACTTGGGGCTGCCAAAAGCCCCCAGCACATCAGCCTGCCACCATCACCCAACAGCCACTATCTCCCGGCCGTG
>NW_010405262.1:35954-39601 GCF_000710305.1 Buceros rhinoceros silvestris | reverse complement strand
CAAGCGCCCCCCACACCTCCGCCCTCCCCCCCCCCCCCACCAGCCACTATCTCCTCGCCGTGTCCCCCGGCTCACAGGCAGAAGGGCGCAGCGGGTCCCCGCAGACCAACAGCTGCCTTCGCACAGCATCGGTGAGTGGAGCGCGCCCCGGGCGGCCTCAGTGGTGAACGTGCTGGTGACTGTGGGCAGTCAGCCAGACATCCCAGTTTGAGTCCTTTCCTATCAGACTGGAACGGCTGGAGCCCAGGGTGGGTCCCCAGGGAGCTGTGGAAGCAAGCGGGGCTGCCCGGAGAGGCAGCGAGTGTCCCAGATGGACAACAGGCTGGCAGCTGATGGCACCCCAGGGTCCTTGCTGGGAAAGCAAGCGGGTCTGGCCGGAAAGGCAGCGAGTGTCCCAGATGGACAACAGGCTGGCAGCTGATGGCACCCCAGGGTCCTTTGCAGGGCATCTCCTGGGCATCCCCGCTGCCACCACACCCAGTCGCACTTAGTTGGGGCACAGTGCAGCTCCCATGTCCCATGGGGCCCTGGAACAGTTCCTCTGCCCTGGGGAACCCTGGCATAGCTCCCCACCTCCCCAGGGGACCCCGGCATAGCTCGCTCTGCCCCTGGGTGAGCACTGGCAAAGCTCCCTGTGTCCAGGGAGAGTCCTGGCAGGGCAACCTCTGCCCCATGGAGCCCTGGCCCAGCTCCCTCTGCCCCTGGAGGAGTCCTGGCACAGCTCCCTGTGCCCTGGGGGAACACTGGCACAGCTTCTTCTGCCCTAAAAGAGACCTAACCCAGCTGCCTCTCACCTCAGGGGGAGGCCCTGGCACAGCTCCCTCTGCCCCTGTGGGAGTCCTGGCACAGCTCCCCCTGCCCCACAGAGCACTGGCACAGCTCTCTCCACCCTGGGGAAGCCCTGACACAGCTCTCCCTGCCCCATGGAGCCCTGGCACAGCTCTGTCCACAGCAGGGAAGCACTGGCACAGCTCCCTCAGCCCTGGCACAGCTCCTACACCCCGGGAGAACCCCGCTGCAGTGTTGCAGGGCTTTTCACATCTTGCTGAGCCATTGCGGCTCCTCGCAGTGGGTGAGGGATTATAACCACTGGAGTGAAGGAGGGAGTTACCCCAGATTTATGAGAAGCCTTTACTTGGGAAGACAGAGCAGGGCTTGCAGTTGGGGTCTGCAGTCAGAGCTTGTGCTTCCCCACCCGGCCACCAGCACAGCAGAGCTGTCCCTTCAGCATCCACCATGCCTTGCTCAGCCTTCTGGACAGTACAAAAGGTTGGAGCCCTCTCCAAGCTGCCAACACACCAAAGCAGCACAAGGTGCTGCTGATCGGAGCCCCAGTTCATCCCAACACCCTACCAGGGCTTCCCAGGCAGCAGCAACACCCGCCGCACAGGCTGTAAAACACACACGGTGGTGCAGGGCACACACAGTGTGTTCAGGGATGTGCACAACAGCCGCAGAGCAGAGTGACAGCCGGGCCCAGTGCTGGAGCAGGGCGGCTTGTGAGCCACATTCCCGCAGCTCGTGCAGAGCGGGAAGCAGCAGGAGCTGGGCAGCAGCGCGCGGTGCTGCCCGGGTGAGGCAGGCACTGGGGCTTGCTGCTGGGGTGAAATGGGCAATGGGAGCCACACTGTGGGTAAGCTGGGGACTGGGGCAGAGAGCAGGGGACGCAGTGGGCAGTAGGGTGCAGTGGTGACCTCAGCAGTGGGGCAAGGGCTGTAGAGGTGAGCTGGGCACTGGGGCAGAGCTGCAGGTGCGATAGGCAGTGGGGTGATTCTCCAAGAGGGGCAGCAGGGCTGTGCTGCAAGACGAGGCAGCAGCCAGTGAGCATCATCGACACCTCGGGGGCATCTCCTGCTCCTTCTTCGCTGCCCGAGCGCAAGGGGCAGACAGAAGGGATGGCCCCACGGTGTCCTGCAGCTCATCCCAGCTGCAACACCACCCATCCTGGGCGCTCCTCTACTGCCTGCAAGGGGCTCCCAGGGGTGAGGGTCCTTCTTCAGCAACAGTCCCCTCACTGTGCCCAGCGTTGTAATGCCATCCCACGCACACCAGGCACACTGCTCCTCCTAGCCACCCGCCACCGAAAGGTGGTCAGGAAGCTCATGGCCAGGCCAAGGTGCCCCTGGATACACTTCTGGATCTGACCTGCCTGCCAGGGCCACGCTGCATCCCCTGGTGCTGGGTCTCATGGGATGAGGCAGCCGCGGCTGGGCAGTGGGGGAGGGCACACAAGGGCCTAGAGGCCATGGGGCAGCGGCTGCCAAGCAGTGAACCTTCAGATGAGGTCCCTGCTGGAAAGGGGGACTGGCAAAAAGCTGGCACTGATACACAGATGTTTGGCACAGGGAAAGCCTCAGTGCTGACCTGGCAGTGACCTTTCTGAGTGGTGTCCTCTGGCCTGGGCTCTGTGAGATGTCCCTGGACAGGCAGTGATGGAGAGGGTCCCCAGTGGCGGGGCCAGAAGGCAGTTGGCAGCCGGGGAAATGCTGAGTCGCTGGCAGGGTACAGCCCAGAGCCCGTTTCTCTCTTCCCCTTGATCTGCACATCCAGCCGCCTGTGCTCCAGCAGCGCCCCGAGCTCAGCCTGGCCCTGGCTCTTGGAGGACTCAGCCTGAGGGCTGACGGAGCTAAGTGACCTCCCTCTCCTCTGCCCCAAGGCCAGGCACCTTGTCTGAGCTGATCTGACCCACAAAGTTGTTAGTGTCCCTAGCACCACACTGGCTTCAGCAGGGGTGGAAGAGCTGGGCTCCCCCCACGCCTCCCTGTGCATTGACTCGGTTTCCCTGTATTTCCCCCACGCAGATGGCTACGCAGGCAGGTCAAAAGTTTTCTAATCCGTCCCCAAGTTTTTGTAAGTCCAGCCCAGCCCTCTCAGAGGTAAAGCAGCCTCCACCCTATGAGGATGCAGTGAAGCAGGTAACTGCATGATTTCTATTTTCTACAGGGCTAGGGCTGCGCAGGGTGTTCTTTGGTGCCTCATGTAACTCACCGGCAGGAGTTACAACCCGTTACGGGGTCGCTGGGGAGGACAGGCCTGCTTCCATAAGGAACAGGCTTTTCTTGAGGAGTTAGTTGATGAGTGACTGCCACAAAGCATCAGACACCACACTGGATGGGACAGCATCTGTGCTGAGGAGAGGCACCAGTCCACCCTGGGGTCCTGACACCCCCATGGGGAACACGCAAATACCCCAGGACCTTGGTGTACTCTTCTGTGGGAGGCCCAGTGCTACGTGAGACCCTTGAGCATTCTCAGGTCACCAGGAAAGCACACCTCCCCTCTTTAGCCCATCAGCAAAGTGCCCTGCTCCGTGTCATCTGCCTCCCTCAGCCTTTCCCCAGAGCACTGGGCCCACAGGGAGAACTGTCACCATCGCCCTGGACCCCCTGCTTCTTGTGAGAGTCTGTCAGCAGCCTCAGTGCAGTCATGATGGTGGCTTTAGGAACACAGAGTGATGCTGTGGGCAGTGACAAAAACGGGCTGATGCTGGACTGCAGGGAGGTGTGCAGAGTCAGTCGTAGAATTGTTTTGGTTGGAGAAGCCCTTTAACCTCATGGAGTCCAACCGCTCCCCCAGCACTGCCAGGTCCCCCCTGCCCCCTGTCCCTCAGCACCACCTCCACACGGCTGGGAAACCCCTCCAGGGAT
>NW_010405262.1:35260-35768 GCF_000710305.1 Buceros rhinoceros silvestris | reverse complement strand
CCCAGCAGGACAGAAATTGTTCCTCAGGGCCAACCTCAACCTCTCCTGGAACAACTTGAGGCTGTTTCCTCTTGTCCTGTCACTTGATCCTAGGGAGAAGAGACTGACGCCCTGCCCCCACACACTTCCACCCCACCCCAACTCACTCCAACAACCTGTCGGGGAATTATTGAGAGTGAGAAGGTCTTCCCTGACCCTCCTTTTCTCCAGGCTCAACCCCCCCAGGTCCCTCAGATGGTCCTCAGTGCACTTGTGCTCCAGACTCTGCACCAGCTCTGTTGCCCTTCTCTGGACATGCTGCAGCCCCTCAACGTCCTTCTGGGAGTGAGGGGACCAAGTCTGAACACAGTACTCAAGGTGTGGTCTCACCAGTGCAGAGTACAGGGGAAATATCTGTCCACAAAGTAAGGCTTAGGCTGACATTCTGAATACACCCTTAACTGTCACTAACATGCCCGTGATGAAGAAGCAAGCTGTGATTTTACTTTGTTGTCACAGTTATATATTC
>NW_010405262.1:34280-35014 GCF_000710305.1 Buceros rhinoceros silvestris | reverse complement strand
CTTGGCCACCTGGGCACACTGCTGGCTCCTCTCGAGCCGCTGTCACCAACACCCCCAGGTTCTTTTCCCTGGGCAGTTTCCAGCCGCTCTGCCCCAGCCTGGAGCTTGCAGGGGGTTCGTGTGACCCAAGTGTAGGATCCAGCACTTGCTCTTACTGAACCTCAAAAGAAAAAAAAGTCCTTCCAGTCTCCAGTCAGGGAGGCAGGGATGATGGTGTGTTGCTCCCAGGGAGCTGCAGGAAGTGCAGGAAGGCACATGCCAGTGCAAGATGCTGGGTCCCAAAATTGCTGTGTCCTGACAGTCCCAGGAGGACAGTCTGTGGTGGCCACTGAGCAGAGGGTCACTGGCAGGGCAGGGAGAACCTGGCACTATGCTCCATGGATCTGCCATGTTTGTCCCAGGTCCCTACAGTGCTCCCCTGAACACCGCTACCAGCCCCGTGTTGGAGTGGCACCTGTCCCGCATAGGAGGAAGACATTTGTGGGGTCTAGAGCCACCTACCTGGCCTGTGGACGGAGGGACTCTCCTCCTAACGCCCTCTACTCTACTCTTTGTCGTTTGCTGCAGCAGATGACACGAAGTCAGCAGATGGACGAGCTCCTGGACGTGCTGATTGAGAGCGGAGGTACGCACTGCTCCCCTGTTCCCCTCCCCGCCCCAGTGCTTCCCCTCCACACCAGCGCTGGCCAGTGGGGCTCAGTGCCTGACTTGGGCACAGCTTTCATTTGCCCTCC
>NW_010405262.1:33422-34123 GCF_000710305.1 Buceros rhinoceros silvestris | reverse complement strand
TGAGATGGAACCGAACACACATGGGCCCTCCTGGAGCCTGCTCCTGCCCGGCAGGCCTGGTGCAGTGCTCCGAGCTTGGTTATCGTCCACACAGTCTGCACAGAGAGAAGGGACAGCAGGGCGGCACTGCCAGTGCCCTCCCCACAGAGAGCCCAGTGCTGCCAGTGCCCTCCCCACAGAGAGCCCAGTGCTGCCAGTGCCATCTCCCCACAGAGCACTGCCAGTGCCCTCCCCTGTGCAAGGTGCTGCCTCTGCCCTTTCCCATGCCCAGCCCTGCCCAGTGCGTGGGTTCGCTGCCAGTGCTCATGCCCAGGGGACTGTGTCTAAAGCCAGGGGAGCTGAGGTCAGAGAGCAGGAAGGTGCGAGGCTTTCCCCTGGGAGGTGGGCGAGCAATGCCAGGGGGATTGAGCAGGGAGCGGGGCTCCATGGGCGTTCCCAAGAGCCCAGCTGGGTCGCTGTGGTGGTGCCCCTGTGCCCAGCACCACCAGAGCACCTCAACCCCCTCTCATGTGTTGACAGAAATGCCAGCCAATGCCAAAGAAGACCGGTCCTGCCTCCAGAAAGTACCTCAGATAACAGTGTCTACAGGGAACTCCAGCGCTTCACTCCCAAAGTCGTCCGCCCCATTCGAGCAGGTCTCCTCAGGTCAGCTCTCCTTCGAGCACTGTCCGGGCAGCAGCGATGCTCACCTCGAGGTCCTG
>NW_010405262.1:31357-33313 GCF_000710305.1 Buceros rhinoceros silvestris | reverse complement strand
CTGAACGCCCACAGCCCCCTGGGGAGGGTCAACGAAATTGCCCTGCTGAAGATGGGGGGAGAAGAGTCCCACTTTGAAGGGATGATGGAGGGGTTCTCCGGCAAAGCCGCAGATGAACTGCTCACCTCGCAGGAGATTTTACAGACTCCCCTCTCGCCCATGGAAACCCAGCTCTCCCCTTCCCCTGCCGATGGCTCCGGTTTACAGATGAGTTTCACGGAGTCCCCATGGGAAACGATGGAGTGGCTGGACCTCCCCCCCCCGAGCTCCGCCACTGGCTTTGGCTCACTCACCCCCGCGGGCCCCAGCATCTTCAACATCGATTTCCTGGATGTCACCGATCTCAATCTAAACACCAGCATGGACCTGCACCTGCAGCAGTGGTGAAAGGGAGGTGGTGGAGGCAGGGTACTCTAAGCCTGCAGCAGCCACCCCCATGTTTCAGTCATGCTGGAGCAGCAGGGCTAATGTGCCACATCCAGGGGAAACTGGAGTCAGAGGCTGGAGTCCCAGCGTATGAACTCGTTTGAATTTCCAGGCACTGCGAGCTGACAGCACAACAGCTCTGGTACTTTGGTTCTCCTCCATCGACATGTCCCCGCAGAGGACACAGTGCCTTTAACACTCCTTTAGATTGACAAGAACTTCAATTTTGTTTATTTTATATTTTCCCCCCGGTTTTAGCAGTCACTCTTGTGAGAACTGGAGCAGCTCTTGACAAAACTGTGTGGTGAGGAGACCTCATCTGGGCAGCAAGGGGAGATCACGGAGAGGGGTTCCCATTGCTGCCCTCCCCTCTACTCTCCTTCTGCCTGACCAGCCCTTTAGGCAATGCTGCGCTCGCCTTGGCCGTGCCCAGGCCAGGGGCTGCAGGAGCAGGGGGGCAGCTTGTGCTGCCAGGGCACAAGCACACTCTCCATAGAGCCAGGCTCACCTCGCTTCCTCCCTCTCCTCCCCAGTGCCGCGTGGCCCAGTCGCTGCACAGCTCTGCTCCTGGTGGATGAGAGATGGAGACCACCATGTTCATGGTGGAACCTTGTCATGTCCTCATGGTGCCTGGGGGGGCTGAACACGCAGAAGCCGTCCTGGCCGCATTCTGAACTGAATCAGGCTGCAGCATGGGACTCTGGAGCAGAGAGCTCTGGACGTTGGAGGCAGCGGCCCAGGCTGCAGGTGCAGGTCTCGAAGGGTGGTGGCATCCCAATGGAGCCGCCGCACCCCAGCTAGTCCGGTACAGACAAGAGATTTGCTATGTTTTGGACCAAGGTAGGAGCAAGTCGTATGGGAAGTTCAGCCAGGCTCTGGAGGGGCTGTTCTTTGCACAGCCAGAAGTCAGGACGGATCTCCACCACCTCGCATGACCTGGGAGCAGGGAGATCCAGAAACAGACACTCGGCCGTTGGCACATGGGGCAGGGCCAAGCAGGCCCTTGTGTGGCTGCTGATTTGTGTGAGCATCTGCTTTTGTTGCCTCTGCTCCTCCACGTCCAACACTTTCTGTTACTCCTCGATCCCAGCAGCCATCACCTTCTTCCCGGGTTCACTCTAGTGTCACTGTTCACTCAGCCCAGAGCAAGGTCCTCGGAGAACGGCTGTGAATCACTGAGCCTGGAGGAGCCGGTTCTCCTGAAGCCAGCAGAGATGATGCTCTCCTGCAGGGACGCCTCCCGTTCGAAGTCACCAGCATTTCTCCCGTCTCTCTGTGCAATATATTCCTCAGGCTCTAGCGAGAAGGAGCCTTCACTTCACTTCTTGGCTTCCACCAAAGAACTTGCTGCAGACTGTTTGAGGGACACGCCTACTTCTTTGCAGTTCTGGTTTTGCCAAAGTAAATATTGTTGCTGACGAAGATTGTTAAACTATTGACAGACTGTATTTAATATTTGTGTTACTGGAAGGACGGCACATCGCGGTGCAGCAGCCGGGAGGAGCTCCAGCGCGGGGGCCTGCGGGCAGC
>NW_010405262.1:30868-31315 GCF_000710305.1 Buceros rhinoceros silvestris | reverse complement strand
GACGAAGATTTTTAAACTATTGACAGACTGTATTTAATATTTGTGTTACTGGAAGGACGGCACATCGCGGTGCAGCAGCCGGGAGGAGCTCCAGCGCGGGGGCCTGCGGGCAGCCTGCCCGTGGCCCCCGGGACGGTCCTCCTGGGGATGCCGGGACTTTCGGCAGAGCTCCGCAGCCCTGGCTCCGGCTCCGGCTCGTGGCGTTGTTGCATGCTGTATAAAGCACGTGGCAGTAGCTTTGAAGTCACTATTTAAGGCACCGCTTTTCTATTGTACAAACGGTCACCGGGCACGGCTAGGATAGACGCTCACAGGTTGCGTTGTTTTTTTTTAAAGAATTTCTTTTTCTAAGGGAGGGATTTTTTGAAGCCAGATCGTGGAGAATATTGACAGCACTTGAGACAGAGTAGAGGTAGCTGCTCCACTGCGCCATTGTACGGGGCTGGG
>NW_010405262.1:30352-30678 GCF_000710305.1 Buceros rhinoceros silvestris | reverse complement strand
CCATCCTTAAAGGGATGCTGTCAGCCTCCGTCTTGTAAGCAAGCACATTTCCTGACCTATGTTACCAGCAACACCTTCATTATTAAAACCCCCTTTGTCTTGCCTCTCTGCTCCCTGTTTGCTGTTTGATTTAGCAGCCGTTTGGTATCAGCTCCGGGCCGCGGGGGAGCAGAAGCATTTCTTTCGCAGCAGCGGTTTCTCCTGGAGTATTTCTCAACAAGCTGGCTGGGCTCTCCTGTTTCTGAAGGCTTTTTCTTCGTTGGCGTGGGTTTCACTTTGTTCTCCCGTGAACCCCGCTCCTGGGGTCAGTGTCCCCTTCAAAGGCA
>NW_010405262.1:29702-30120 GCF_000710305.1 Buceros rhinoceros silvestris | reverse complement strand
GTACAGGCTGGAGGCCTCTCCCTGGGGGGACCCGGGCTCCTTCTCCCTGGTACCCATTAGTGTCAGTTCCCAGATCCATCCCACCTTTCCTTTGATTTAAAAAGGATTGCCAGGACATTCGTCCATCTGTTTGCAAGGAGAGACTGTCTGTGTGTCCACAGATGGGCCTCAAAGGTGAAATGATCTCGAGGCACCGCAGCAGAGAACCTGAGAAGATGTGGATGAGAACATGACTAGTTCCTATGAACATCTTTTACTCTATAAACCACACCCTGCAACCACGCGAGTGGTGACAAAAAGTCGCAGTTACCCAGAGAAAGAGAAGACAATCCTCAGTCGGGGACTGTCCTGGACGTGCCCCCGTCCCATCTGGCTGTTGGGGAAAGCCTGGCCGTGGTCACCAGCCTGCAGGCGATGA
>NW_010405262.1:29171-29586 GCF_000710305.1 Buceros rhinoceros silvestris | reverse complement strand
GTTGGCGAACGCCGTGACAAGAGGCGCCGGGAGGATGTGCTGCCTGTCTGCCATGGTAAAAGGCAGTGAGCAGGGCGAGCGGCACAGGGAGTCACAGCTTTGAAGTGCAGGGAAGGTGCTTGTCAGGTGCCCAGGTTTGGAGCAGAGCATCTGCGGAGGCTGAGTTCAGACCGAGGTCCTGTTGGAGGACAGAGGGAGGGATCGGATGGTCTCCTGAGGTGTCCTTCCAGGCCCCACAGGACACCTGCAGCAGAGACCCTCCACTGCCTGGAGGAGAGCTTAGCCCTGGCCCGGCCACAGGTTCTCAGAGCAGCCTCCTGGGCAGGACAGGACAAGCTCTCCCCTCCCGTTGCCGTGGGGCAATCCTCACACAGCCTGTGGTGTGCGGGTGATCGTCCCACACAGGCTGCCCCAA
>NW_010405262.1:27082-29002 GCF_000710305.1 Buceros rhinoceros silvestris | reverse complement strand
TCCTGCTGACACCAAGCTGGAGGATCCCAGCGGTGTCCCACCCTCCCTGGTCCTTCCTGGCTGAGTAATTCAGGAAATAAAAAGCAAAAAAATGTTCCAAGAGTCAAATTAACACTTTTCACACCTTTGGCAACTTTTTTCAGAGCAAGATGCCTGGCTCAGAGCACTATTCAGTGTTTCCTCCACAGGAGACACCAAGACGTCAAGAGATCTTTTTGCGAGCTCCCAGGTCAACAGAGACTGTGTTTTAGGCACAATTTCCCTCCCCAGTGACACTTACCCAGTGAAACTTTGGGGCTCAGCGGGCGCAACCTCTGCCCTGGGGTGTGTGTGGGATGAGGAGGCAGCAGAGGTAGGAACCTGCATGTGCCTGTCACAGACCCCTGCAGCATGGGGGGGACTGAAAGACCCAGTGCCCAGCCCAGTGCCTTCCACCACCCTGTAACTAACCCCATCAAACTGTGACACCTGCACCAGCACCCGCAACACCCTTCGCTGCACCCCAGGGCTACCTCCACACCCTCAGCAGCCCCCAGCCCCGTCCTCTCCAGCCACCCCCCGGCCAAGGGCCCCTGGGGCTCCCCCTGTGCACAGGCAGCCCCTCGTCACCCACGCAGACACACACACACACATCCCCTTCTCAAAATACTCTCACTGAACACAACCCAGGTTGCCGTGGTGTTGGCTGCCTCCATCTCTGCCCAACAAGCTGCCAAGGGAGAGAACCACCTCCATGGTCAGCCAATAAACTCTCTTCCCAGAGGCACAGAAAGAATCGAGGCACCCAAATTTTGCCGCTCTTCATTTTCTTCTTCCTTTTCTATCTGAGATTGCTGATTTATATTGAACACAGACCAAATTTGGAAGAGGGACAGAGTAGAAGCACCCTGTGCAGGACAACAGGACACAACTGCCGATGAGCCAGAGGTGTCTGGTGTCTGAGTCGATGCAGGCTCGCACAAAGCACTTTCTCCGATGGTTTTCGGAGTGGCTCTGATGGCTGCACCCACACAAGCACAGCCATGGACACCCAAACAGATACCCCGGACTTTAACATATACAACCTTGCAGGCAGGCACGTGCTCTCCAGTGCGGGTAGATGGCCCTTCTACAGGCACCGGACCCGCTCAGCCGCCGCACCTCCTGAGCCCGCGTGTGTTGGCACAGCTGCAGCTGCAGAGTAACGTCCCTGCACCCAGCTCCTCTGGTGCAGCTGACAGAGACTCGGAGGTGCCGCTTTCTCCTGACCTGGGCCCTGCCCAGCCCTTCCACCTGGGACCTGTGGGAAGATGAAGGCTGTCTGTCACCCTGTCCAGCAGATGCGTCCAGCCTGCTCTGCTCAATGCATTGTCGCTGTGTATCTCCAGAAGAGGGAGTCAGTGCTTCATCCTGTTCTCCAAACATTTGCACAGCTTCAAACATAATGGAAAAACTCAAGAGCTGCTGGTTTTATTCATCCAGGCAGCCCCTCCTTCTTCCAAAGGAGGTCGATTGTCTGGAAGGGGGGGGCCAGACACAGAGCTCCTCCGCGAGCATCTGCCTTTACTGGGTCCGCATCTCTTCAGCCCCCCGCAGCCAGCACCGAGGTCCTGTTTATGGGTGGCTGAAGGCTGGTGAGATGTATCACAGCACAGCGATGGGCCAGGCCTGAGAAAAGCCGAGTCTTCTGAGGCCGCGGGGCTGGGGGGAGAATTACTGCTGTAGAAACACTACGTGTCTTGTTCAACCGATCCTTCCACGGGATTAATCAGAGCTGTCGGGAACGACCAGCTCCTTCAGAAAGCTCTGCCTTGCCGTTTCAGGAAGAGTTTAGGGACTGACTCACCTGATGGGCAGTGCCGGAGGGTCACAACACAGGAACCAGGAAGGGCAGGACTGCACCCCCCTGGCCAGCCAAGTCTCAAGGGATGGCACCAGTGC
>NW_010405262.1:25290-26811 GCF_000710305.1 Buceros rhinoceros silvestris | reverse complement strand
GAACCCGGGAAGGGCAGGACTGCACCCCCCGGCCCAGCCAAGTCTCAAGGGATCGCACCAGTGCCAGCCTTGCACCAGAGGGGCCAGCTCTGAGAGCCCAGCAGACCTGCACTGCTGAGAGGGTGTCACCTCGGTGGCCAGAGAAGCACCAGATGCCCAGGCAAGCATGGCTCCAGCTTCTCCTTGTTCAGCCGAGCAGCTGGGGCAGGGATGCGCTGGTCTCCAGTGCTCCTGCATCAGCCCAGTTTGCGCTGGGTAGCACCAGTTTGACGATTCCTTGGGAATCGTGCCTTTTCTCACTCCCACTGCATCTCTGGGTCCTTCTGTCGCAGTGCTTTGACAGTAGGTTGCTCCAACATTGCTCTAAGTCCTATCAAGTGACTAAACTAGACATGGAAACAGAGACCCTGCAGCCTCCATTTTACCCCAGTATGCTACTAAATGCCTGAAAACGGCAATGTTCTGGAAAAAAAGTTCTCAAGAAAAGTTCATTTTTGAAAAATAGGCCATTTTTCTCTGAAAAATGACCGATGTGCTTTGTGCCCAGCAATGGGCCAGAAGATGACAGCTCGCCTGGCCTTGCCGGGTCAGCTAAAAGCCCACAAGGTGCTGGAAGCTCCTTCATCTCCATCTCTATCTGCACCACACGATCTCAGTGAGGTTCGCTCTTGGGCGCAGTAAGAAGAGCTACGGAGGGTCATAAGTCATAACCATGCCCAGGAGGTGCTGGACAAGGTCTCCAGCAAGCTCAGCAGAGCGCCAGCGCGCAGGGGGACATCCTGCCATCCCCCCTGCAGCGGCGAGAAGGAAGTGCTGAGGTCTGGGCTGCTGAGGGACCCTGGGCCGGGAGGTGGCGGGTCTGCTGGGCTGGCCTCGGGTCAGCAGAAGGCGCCAGCGCCGGGGACAGGGAAGAACGTGAGAAATAACAGCTAGAAATCAGAGACGTGGGTTTGGGGCTCCTGGAAACAGCTGCAGCCTTTGTGAAGGGCACTTGGGGCAGTCAAAGCGAAGCCAGCTGGTGGTGAGCACTGCGAGCTACAAACCAGGTCACAAGCAGGTTAAATTCAATCGAGTAGTTTAATAATTCTTCGGGTCAAAGGTCTTATCTTACCAGGAACAATTTACAGGACACCTAGTTAAGAGTGAAGAGTGGCTGGCTTGGTAGAAGGAGGAAGAATACAGGATGTCCCGTCTCTGGACAGTTTGTTAGCCTCTCTCAACGCAACAGGTTTTTGGTAAAGACATATTCACTATATTTAACAAGATCTCTCTTTAACAGAAGTTGCCGAGCACACTGTCCCCAGAAAGTACACTGCGACTGTAAAGCAACAGAATTTCAGAGCAGTAAATCTATTGCACTTTGTGAAGAATAAAATTCTCCTTTGCCTCTCTAGCTCCAGAAGGCAAAAGCATCTCGTTGGTTAAGCAAGTTCTTCTCCCTCCAGGCAAAGTCTCTTACCGTTCAGACAGACAACGCCTAACTTTTGTTTGTTTGCTTTTTATTATTACTTGAAACAACAA
>NW_010405262.1:22911-25173 GCF_000710305.1 Buceros rhinoceros silvestris | reverse complement strand
GAAGAGTTTGAGAGAAAAATCTTTTCCAGTAGCTGCTGAGAAGTCTCCGAGTTTTGAGTCTAGAAATGAATTTTAGGTGCTATCCAATCACGGCCAACAAATAAATGTACTTATTTCCACATCTCATGAATATGTCCACAAAAGAGCAAGATGAGGTCTCTCTTTGACCAACACTAACACTGTGTGATCAGGTATTACAGGGATGCACTTTATATGTGACAACAGTATACAGACAGGATGGAAAGAACACCAATCTTATTGCACGTGGTGTCTGGGCGAGCATTAAAAACACTGCAATACGTGATGAAAATTCTTTACAGCTTGTTTTCTCTCAGCCCTTTTTCTAGAGTTTGATGTAGCAGCAATATCAATCGACGTACATTGGAGAGCTGGGAGTGGCTGGCATTTGATCCAGGATTTTACAGACGTAGCATGCGACATCCACTGTGCGTTCCTCGTACATCAGGATGAAGGGATGTTTCTGGAATCAGAGGGAACAGGGAGGTTACCTTCACCCTTCTGACACCTGCCTGACACCCCTGATTTGCCTGATGCAGGAACCCTGGGCTGGGTGGTGGCTTGGGAGAAGCCTGGCCCAAGGCTCTTACAGGGAACCAGTATCTCCAGTGTGCAGAGCATCAGGAACTGCTGGGCAGGAGGCAGCAAGGACGCAGGATGAGCAGGATGACTATTTCAGGCTCCTGCATCCTGAAATACTTTCAAGAGAGGTTTCAGCAGCAGCCCAGACAGCAATGGAGAGACAGGAGTGATGGGGAGACATGGCTTGTGGACTTCAAACAGGAGGTCAGGACCCAAACACGGTTCTCCTGAACCCTGGCCCCCTGTTCTGCCCATGAGGCTGTAACAGCCAGACCCAGCTGGCAGCAGCTGGGAAGTAACAACACAGAGACTCTCTGGACCCGGACACCAGGAAAGCTCCTTTTGTATCACAGCAGCACCCAGGGCATGGTTTCACACATCCCCTGGAGAGGTGGCTTCCAAATGACCAGAGCTCCTTGAAGGTTCATGGCTGCCAAGTGTGACATAACCAACCCAAAAGCATCGCTGGTCTCCCTCCTTCAGGATCCCCCCAGACAGGCTCTGCTGGTGTCTTACTCCAGAGTCGTGCTCTTCTCCTGGAGTGCTCCCAGCCTTGTGGTGTGACATAAAGTACCAGCGCACCCAGCACGCTGCTGCCCAGGCCTGCCCGCTCCAGGGACCACCGGTCCACTGCTGCAGGGCATTTCCAACCCCCCACCGACCTCCCGTGTTTCTGTGGAGGCACTATGGTCTAGCCCATCAGAGGCAGTGGTGTGGAGCTGGTGCCATCCTCGGGCCATGGAGATGAGCACCCTGCCTCGAGGGCCCAAGAAAATAAGGAGCAGCCTCAGATGTGGGACCCAGCCCTGTGCGACCAGCAGAGCCGTGACAGCCGGCGTGGGCAGCCACGCTTTGCACTCACCAGAAGCTCTTTGTACTTTGGCCTTTTGGACTCGTCCTTTGTAAGGCTAAAGAAAGCAGAAAGAGAATTAGGAGACGGTGGGACTGGGGAAACCATTACAGACATCAGACAGAAATTTCTGCAGGGCGCCGTGTTGGAGCCACTGCTGACGCGGTGGGACTCACCTTTTGTCTTCTAGAAAAACCACCCTTGTGCTGTGAGCAACCACAGGGACTCACTCCCTCCCTTCCCACATGGGTGAACAGCAAGTGTGGCCACCCACAAATCCTGCCAGGACGGAGCCCAGGGGCTCAGTAAGCCGAATCGCCCCGACTGCCGCTGTTCCATGCAGAAACGGGTCTGACCGTGGCATAACCACGAGTTTTGGGCAGCGGCAATGGCCTGTCCTCCACCCGTGGGGAAGACGAGAGCCAGCGCTGCGTGCCGGGACACGGACAGGGCACACAGTCACCAGTGTCCTGGTACGCATTGGCTGGGGCTGCAGCAGACATCAGCAGTTCTGTCCCATGGCTGTGTCACACCAAGGCACAGGACACATGTGCCAGGCCCTCATCTGGTCACCCAAACCTCCTGCCATGGGCCTTATCATGCCTCTCCTGAGCACGGACTCTCAAGTTTTCTCCTCATCCTTTCCCTGAAGAGCAGGGAAAGGGTCTGGTCTTTCAGCACCCACCCAGACAAGGATCCCATCATCTCCAAACCAGTGACATGTGACAGGTCCTCAATCCCATGCTGGCGCAGGACTGTGACACTAAGCCAGGGAGGGACTGGCCTGTGACCCTTGCCAATACCCAGCAATG
>NW_010405262.1:13638-22738 GCF_000710305.1 Buceros rhinoceros silvestris | reverse complement strand
CACAAGTTGACGAAGTTGATGAAACTGGGGGAGAACTCCCTCTCCTCGGAGTTACTCAGCTGCGGGGGGTCTCCTTTTACTACTTGTGTCAACTGGTCGAACACGCTGTTCCACTTGGGGTAAGGGAATCGCCCCGTGGCCAGCTCATACTGCAGAGACAGCAACAGCACCAGATTACATGAGGTAAGTTCCATCAGGGCAAGAAAATGTCTGCTAGGACCCCCCAAAGGAAAGACCGAGAAGAGATTCTTCACCCCATTTGCTACACGAAGCTCAGCTGAGGGAAGAGGAGGGAAGGTTTAACCCACTACTAAGTTCTGCTGCCCACGTTAGGACCACTCCAGACTCAACCTGGCTGTGCCACGCTTCTGTGTTGATGCTGTCTCCTCCTCCTCTGATGGTAAAATGAACCAATGCTCTTGCTGAGGTGTTCAAAGGTAGGAGAGTAGAACCCTCCAGCCCCTTCCGAGGCATCCTAACACCCACCAGAGAAAAAAGATAACGACAATCACGCAATTGCAGACATCTCAGGTTGGTGTTCAAAGGTAGGAGAATAGAACCCTCCAGCCCCTTCCGAGGCATCCTAACACCCACCAGAGAAAAAAGATAACGACAATCACGCAATTGCAGACATCTCAGGTTGGAAAGGACTCATAAGGATCAGAGTCCAACTCCCTGCTCCTCGCAGGACAGAGAAAATAAGCAGTTTAAAACACCAGTGGGGATGGCAGAAGCTACTGTTCATACTTAGTGCTTCTGCTTTCTCTTCTACTTCACCACCTCGAGAAGGGAAGATCTTTTCAGTTTATCCATGTGGGCGCCCAGCAGTCCTGTGGTTAAGCCAGAGAGGAACCGGCAACCCAGATGCAGGATTAACTGCGGTCTTCTGCACAGCCGAAGAACAGCCGGTGCCTGGACTCCAGCCCTTATTTATCTGGGCTGGATGCTCGAGCATGTACCACCACACTCACCATCCTTTCTCAGCTGAGATTTTGGAGACAAACTCATTTATGGTCCAACGCCTCCTCCCTGCTCACATATCTCCCTCTCTGCAAAACATGGCTGTGGCTAAACATCTCCTTGGGGCTTCAGCAGAGCCAGCTCCTCCAAGGGATTGATGTATTTCCAAGCCAGAAGGTGCCCACTTCAATCACAACACTCAAACGTTCCACAGCAGCAGAGCTGGGCTCCTCTTCAGGCCCTGTGTGACACCAACCTCACCCCATCCCACTGAGGGGTACCCCACAGCCACCCCCCAGGAACGCTCCAGGCAGCTGCGGTTGAGCCCCACGCACTCACCAATGTAATCCCCAAGCTCCAGACATCTGAGCGGACGTCGTAGCCTTGCCTGGACGCACTGGGATCTATCCTTTCAGGCTGAAACAAGAAGAAGGGCCAGTCAAACACTGTGCTGGGCAGAAGGGAACGAGAAGCATCTGCAAACTTAGAGAAAACTCTAAACTTGTCCCGCCTGGCAGAGCCTGGCATGGCCCCAGAGGCAAAGCTGCTGCTCAGGCAAAGGTCCAGCCCCAGCAGAGAAACATCTGAAGGGATCAAACCCCAATTCCATGGAGTACAGCGGAAAAGCTGATCTGAAACGGCAAACCAGCACAGTCCAACCACCCTTTTTTTTTTTCCCTTGGTACAAGCAGCTTTAACAATCATTCTTGTCTATTTATTTCGTTCTGTTTATCTTTGGGATCTCTTAACCGAAGTTTTGCTTTCTCTGTTTTCACAGCGAAGTTGTCCCCAGGGAATTGTAAGAACTGGAATAAACATCTTCTCATCCACCAGCTCAGGGAACTGAGGTTCCGTCAGAACTCTTCCTCCCCACTGTGTGCTGGCTGCTAAACCTCGTGAGGTTACAATTAAAAATGATGCACTTTAAGACCAGCTCTTGTTTACAAGGCTTTGGACATCCCTTGAAGGCAACTATGATGGTACAAGGTCTTCAGACATCTTAAACGTTTTCCATAGAAAACGGTATTGAGCCAGACACAAGCGATTCGCACCTAAGAGCAAGCACAAAACATCTTTATGCTTCACATGTCGACTTTACGAGAAATCACGGTTCTGCTGCCTTTTGTTAAAAATGTAATAATTAAAATATCAGAAGAAACCTGTTCTCATTTTGTTTTGGCTACAACAATAACAAAGAGACTTGGTTTACAATAGAACACTAAATTATCAGGCACAGGAAACACTCAGAAAGCCCTCTAAGTTCCATTTTAATACTGTTTCATGGCAGGTGCCAGTTGCAGAGTGCCAGGTGATGAACAACGTCCCATAGTGCAACCTCACCCCTCCAGTGCTCTACCACATGAGAAGACTACCACGTTCCCACAGCACCTCCCAGCCCCCAAACCCTCACAGCACTTCTGGGTGTCCTGCCATGCTGCCAGCTCTCCAGGAGCTGCCCCCGCGGTGGCTGCTTCCAGACCATTCTCAATCCCTCGGCCACCAGCATCTTCTCCAACACAGAAACTTGCCCAGGCCACCGGGCACAGAGAAAGGGAGAAGAACTTTCCACCAAGCTTCAGTGGTTCTATGTGTGGCTTCTCCTACAACCTTCCTGTGTTCACTGCTCCTCAGTACGTGGCGTATCGCTTTCCCACTGCTGTATTTTACCATCCGCACTGCCGGTTGCAGTATCTGCCCTGAAGCAGGCTGGTTTCACAGACCAGACCCTGGACATGCCGCCTCTCCCACCCTCCTAGGTCTGCCCTTCGCTTGGCTTTTCCATCCTTCACTTATGGTTCCATTCATTTTACACTCATGTATTGGATGTTCCTCTCATAACTTGGATGGACTTCTCAATAATTTGGGCGGAAGGACATGCAAAATAATGAAATTACTGAAATTCATCTCTCTTAAACCTACCACCAGCCCTTCACACGCTCATCTGGTAGCTCAGTCAAAACCTATCACTCCTCTACTGCAGGTAACCCCGTGCACACAGCCTGGCATCCCCCCTTCGCTGGCTGAGTCCATATCAGGTTCCACCAAATCAGCTGATAAGGAATTAATAGCTAAGAGAAGCATCCACTTCTCTAAATATGGGAACAGAAATGTAATGACAATTTCTCCGCCATTTTGTAGCTGAGACAGTGGGAAAAGTGTGTGAAAACAGCCAGAGAGGTGAGGGTCTGAATGCGTATCCCCAGCCCCTGCCACTTGTTTGTTTGAGGGGAGGACAGTCTGATAAGCAGCAAACACCCACGATGAGGATGGACTTGGCTGCTTCAGGAGGTTATCAGATGTTTCAGAAAGAATCAGAATGTCTCAAGGTTGAGCGCTGGCTCGTGCTCAGGCTCAGGATGGACAAAAGGAGCTCAGAGATATAAATCAAAGTTGTCCTCTACCTGGAAGTAACACAGGGAATAACATCACCTAAAAAGAAAAGGCAAAATGCTCTCAGTGACTTATTTCTGCAGTTGGAGCAACAGGGACTTGGCCCCAGACCATGGTGGCACAGTCAAAGGGAAAGCAAACGGCCCAAAATAAATCCCGTCTAAATACAGAGCAGGAAGAATCCTGGGAATTTTCCATGTAGATGACGTGGGAGCATTTAACACCAACGAAGGAAGCGTCAGCATGTCCCACGCTGGGGACCTGGGACAAATTGCCACAAACAAAGCCCATCTCACACCAGGTGAACAGCACAGGCGAGGACAGGAAACGGCTGAGACGGACCCACCACTGGAGGTGCTGAAGGCACGAAGAGGCAGGGGGGAAGGCAGCAAAGAAGGGTGCGGGCTGCCTTGGGGCTCCTCTCTATTTCAGTGCCCACCTAAGCATCAGCATCTCCACTGAAAATCGAGCAGAAGCGGGCAGCACCCATCCCTGCTCCGCTTCAAAGCCTCTGCTTAGCAAACAGGCGCGGGTTGGGGTGCGACACGAGGACAGACGCACACGCGACTCCCTGCAGCCTTCAGCAGTTTCGTGTTGCTAAGGAGCAAAGTAGCATTTCTGGGAAAACCGAATTCTGGAAGCTCAGATCTGGTTATTTAATCAGGACATTTTCCCCCGCGTGAACTGCAAGTTCAGAACTGCCCACACGGCATCGAGATCTACTTAACAAATGCTCATCTGCTGCTGAGGCCAAGGCATCTCTGCCCTGCAGGAAAATGAAAGGCTACCAGGGAATGACCAGAAAGTGCTAAATTTTTGCAACACAAAAAGCAGAACAAAATCTACACCACACAAACTCTCCTTCTGCTCCATCCACGGGACCAGAGGGATGCAGGATGGAAGCCCTCGCTGAAGACTATCGTCTTGCTCTAAAAACCTGTGAACTGAAATCCAGGTACTCCCTGCCTTGAGCCGACGGTGGGAGCAAGGTGAAGCCCCACACATCTGGAAGCTGCAGCAGCATCTGTGCCAAATCCAGCTGCAAACCACATGGTGAGCTCTGACCCAGGGCAGCCGGAGGCCACAGCCCCTCACTGCTCCGGCACTGGCGGGATACAAGTCGAATGGCTCCCCAGCGCGCTCTTCTGCTGCCACGTTAACCAAAACACCGCACGCTCAGGGACGCTCAGGACACATGTGGCGGTGACCCATCACCGTGGCTTGGTGGTGCCCGCCAGGGGCTCGGCAAGAACTCACAGAGACACGTGTCTGCCACTGCCCGAGCAACTTGGCTCTCAGGGCCAACTGCAAGCCACAGCCGCAGCAAGGAGGGGAGCGATGCCTCCGAACAGCTGCCGGCAGGGTTGTGCAACAGCAATGGAAACCATCTTTAAGGCCATAAATAGCTGGTTTGGGAAATTCTTCCGCTGTTCAGTAAAGGAAAATGTTGTCACTCACTTTTTGCATTGTGGTATTTCTCAAGAATATTCCGGCAGTGAAAAGCAAGTTGTTCTTCCTCCAGGGCTCTCCCCTGCGCAGGCTTCTCGCACGCTTGGCCAGAGCACGGAGCGAAGGCCAGAGGTAGAGTCACCACATGGCCCAGGCTGGCACACAAGCGATGGTCACAAAGCAGGGCAGGCGAGGAGACGCGGATTCGCTGGGCTCCTGCAGTCTCCTCCTTCTCCAGAGCACAAGGATGCTGCATGTGGGTCCCTCTCATCTCCTCGCTGAGAGCTTCAAACATCTTACTCCTGTAACCCCTTTCCCTGACTTCTCCACGGGGCTGGGCTGGTGTTCAGACTAAGGCTGAGGAAAAGCCTGGACCCCTCCCGTCCCCAGGAGATGCTCACTACCAGCCCTGTGGTCATGACCACAACATCCGGAAGAGAGGCTGACCTGCTCTGTGAGGTGACTGTCCTTGGGAGGACTCACCGCGGTGGCTCTTGAGCAGACCTCGGTGCCTAAGATTCAGCCCTGCAGAAGATGCTGGGGCTCCAGGCAGATGTGAACATCTATCCACTCCTCCTGGCCAGTGTTACTGCTCTGCTCGATGGGAAGTTTTGGAGGCTCTCCCTTAGGTGACACTGACACCCCCTAGATGACAATCATCTCCCCTTGATGACACCAAATTCTTCTACTGGCTGCTAAAATGGTGAGATCTTGTTTCACTTGGATCTTGTATTTTATGTGCAGTGAAGCCTAATAAGCTCCCTGGATCTTCTCCTGGGCACGTAGGAGCTCACAGAAGGTGACCTCAGTGCCGCAAAAGCCTCAGTCTGAGCAGATGTGAGTCACTCACATGAGCAAGTGAGGCACCACGGTCACACTGTGCTGGCTGAAGCCTTTTCTAAGGTCATACCCTCCTCTCCAGTACTGAGTGTGCACGCTTTTTCTCTGCGCCAACCCCTACAGCGGTTGTGCGGCGTCCTGCTGACCCTGGCTGCAGGAGAAGACCCAGCTCCTTGGCCAGGTTGTGACGCAGCAGAGCACAGGACACGCAGCGCGATGGGTGGAAGAGCTGACAGGCAAGCGGAGAACATGAGTTACTCTGTCTTTGCTGGCTGGGTGGACTGTGGCTTCCCCCTGCGCCTCCACCTACCCCTCAGAGCAGCAGCAGTGACACAGTGTGCACCACCTCGACACCTACATGGGAGATCAGAGCTGTGTTGTCACACAATGCTTCAGCCAAATCACTCGTCCCTGCTCGGACTTCTGAATTCAGACACTCCTTCCAAAATCCCCTCTGTTCTTTGGCTTCCTGTCCCTCCCCCTCGCCCAGGTCAGCCATGAAGCCGGCGGCTGCAGAGATTATCAGCAGAGATCAGGTTTCTAGAGAATGGCCTTTCCTCCCCTCCTATTTCCCTGACGCAGTTACTCCAAGAGAATGTTTCATTTCAAAACTTCTCCAGCAGCATTTTCCAGGTGGAGACGCCAGTTTCCGTTCACATGGGGTCACCAGCCCCTCCCAGCCGGTTTTCCCAACAGTGACTAAACTCCTCAATCTCGGCAGTGGGAAGATCACAGGGGAGCGATGGTTGGGTGGACGGGGACACTTGTTGGGCGCAGAAAGATTGGCAGGAATGTTAATGAAGGCAACAAGGTCCAGTTGGGCTTGGCCAGCACATTCTTGGTAACCTTATTTGACCTGTTAATGCAGGTAAAGGTGTGGCTGTAGGAAGTCTGGACTAGTGCAGGGACTGTGACTAAATCAACCATCAGTGACTGGTGTTAACAAACAGCTTCGCTGCCAGAGTTCAGAGCGTAACTGCCGTCAAAAGGCTCTAACGAGTGGGAAAGACGGGATTTATAACAGGATCTCCGAGGTGACCTTCCCTGGCCTGCCGCTAATAATACCCAAGAAAATACAAAATTAGCGTTGCTAAATTCTGCATATTATAAAAAAATCACCAGCATGATAAATAAGGCCCCTGAGGAACCAGCGTGAGGTGGCTGTCAGTAAGCCAGGCTCTGGCTGGGTGCTGACTCACTCGACCAGAGACAGGAAAAGCAGCGCTGCGGGGTGATGGGCAGATCCAGGAAAGGAGGGGAGGGCACAAAGCGCCAGAGGATCACCACCGTTACAGGCGTGTAGCTGTGGCGACACGCGAGGAACCACCACTCTTGTTATATACCCCGTGGGCGAGGTGAACACTGGAGGTTTGTGCAGTTTTGATGTTTACATTCGTAAAATGTAAAGATTTTGTGCTAAATAATTTTGTGCTAAAAAAAATGGGAGGGGGTGTGTGTTACAGCACAGCCATAAACCACAACCTGATCTGCCTTAGGGGCATAAGCTGCTCAGTCCCTAATCCCCTCAAAGAAAGGCTTAAGAGGTGACATCAGTCAGAAAGTACCTACCGGAGGAAGGAGCTGTGGCAGGGAAAGGGCTCCTGAGTCCTGCAAACGCAGCAGAAACAGGAGCCCACAGCCAGCCCTCAAACAAGGCTCACGCGCACGATGGTATTAGGAGCGTAGTTAATAACCGTAACAACTCCGTGGGCATCGTGGTGGATTCTCCAGCACTTTAAGAGGCACTTTTAATGCTGGACTTCAGAGGTCCTCTTTGCCTGGTGGTGTTTTTAGAAGACCACCCTTCGGTGACCCAGAGCTTGACGTGTCCCCTCTCATCTCACCCCCATCTAAGAACTGGTTCTAGATTAACAGGGCGATGCTCTGGAGAGGCAGCGGGTTTGGAGGCTGGACTTCAGAGGTCCTCTTTGCCTGGTGGTGTTTTTAGAAGACCACCCTTCGGTGACCCAGAGCTTGACGTGTCCCCTCTCATCTCACCCCCATCTAAGAACTAGTTCTAGGTTAACAGGGCGATGCTCTGGAGAGGCAGCAGGTTTGGAAGGCTCCAAGGCTGACATGTTTCCCTGCCCCTGCAGACAGGCATCTGAACGGGCGAGGAGGAAAACCCCATCCTGTTGCGTCCCCAGCAGCACCAGGGTGGAAGTGCCAATGCAGAGACACGAGCTCAGTGCTGCAGTGGAGCTGCTCGGCCCGGGCTCTGAGTGCGTGGTGGATGGAGCCACCTGTGGACAGAATTCCCAGGCTGGGCAAACCTCATGGGTGATTTTAGCAGTCAATGAGTAAGTGAAGGTTGTGTTCTCAGCTGAAACCCCCGAAACATGCAGTGATAGCAGGATGTGAGTGGGGAGGGCTGTGCTGGAGCTCAGGCATCCCCCCAGCAGTGGCTACCCATGGGCAGCCGAGCCTGGATCCAGCTCACACATGGACAGTGCCACAGGTCTCCCAGGCTCCTCCCAGATTTGTTTTAGTGGCCAGGTGCCAAGCTTCAGAGGAAAAAGAAAAAAATAAAAGAAGTCCAACACACAGCAATACTCAGGAGCATCCAAGAGGGTTTTAGCTGCATGAGTTCAAACCACCAGCCTGTTCAGACACACGAACGGCTGGGCCAGATGAAAACCTGGGCACTGGGTCAGGAACGTGGAGCTGAAACAGAGGCTCTTGCTGTGGCTCAGCTGGATAAAGGATTCCGAGAGCTCCTGCATTGCTGCAGCCGCTCCCGCCATGTGCGCAGGGAGGCCCAGGAGTAGGGCTCACTGCCACCCGCCCTGGGGGTTCTCCCACACATGGCCACATGGCCTGAACTGTGCACGAGCCATTCAGGCAGAGGGACACGGCCTCCAGCTGGCCCTGGATGCTGATGTCAGCAGTGACAGCCCATCTTCCCCAGGGAGCTGTGGGGAGAAGGACCCACGTCCTGATCAGCTCAGCAGCAGCACGGCTCTGCGCTGGCCCCCTCCCCGTGTACAGGCAGGGACGAGCAGAGGTGTGTTTGCTGGGACATGGGTCATGGGGAGCACCACATGTACCCTTGTCCACTCCCTCAAGCCAACAGCTCTTCCAGGAGGGACCAGCAGGCAGATCCAGGGGAGGGTGGGCAAAGCAGCACAGGGCACTGGCGCTTGGGTACAGGCAGCTCCTTGGTGACCTGGGAAAAGGCCCTGAGGGGCTGAGGACACATGTGACACCATCAAACTCTGCCCCTGAGGAGGTCCCAAAGGAGCAGGGCAGCACAGGTCATCCGTCCTCACGCTAGCTAGGTCCTCCTCTACCTAAGCCAGGTGCTTCCAGACTCATCCCTCCCCTCTGACAGAGAAACTGGGTTCACCTGCCCGTTAAGATGGCAAAAAGCAGCAATGGCACAGAGAGCACCTGCTCCAGCGCGGCACACGGAGCCGACCCTCCTGCCCACTTCCGCAGCCCCCGCCGCAGCAAGAGGCAA
>NW_010405262.1:10537-13440 GCF_000710305.1 Buceros rhinoceros silvestris | reverse complement strand
GCCATGAGCACGCTGCAAATCCTCACCTGGAGCAGACCGAGGTTGCTGGTACCGGCACAGGGCACAGCCTGGGCTGCTCTGGGGGCCGGCTGCCGGTGGGGGCTCAGTCTTGCCTTTCTTTCAGGGAACACAAGGACCCAGCATGTAACACCTTTACGTCAACACGACGACGCAGGGAACTGAAAGGCAAAAGCAAACCCGCTCCGGCAGCGCTGGCAGCTCCCAGCTGAAGTGCTGCCTTCTGTGACAGCTCTAACAACTCTGGTGGAGCCGCTCAGCATTCACTGAGCAGACGGAGGTGGCTCCTGCCGCCTGATCCCACTGCTCGCAGCCGGACTGGCCAACATCCAGCGGTATTGTTATCCATTTCTAGCTGTACTACGTTTGGGGTAGCCGCTCAGCATTCACTGAGCAGACGGAGTTGGCTCCTGCCGCCGGATCCCGCTGCTCGCAGCCGGACTGGCCAACATCCAGCGTTATTGTTATCCACGGCTATTTGGGGACCCGGCTCCAGAGACCGTGGTGTTGTCAGGCTCCTTCGGTGGGCAAGTGCTCATGCGACAGGAATTACTGCCAGTGCCACCGGCCAAGTGGGCCTTGCAGAGCCACATGCTCTCATCATCCAGGGGCATCATCCAGCAGCCCTTGTCAGACGCCCTAAGCTCATGCCCTTTGCCTATTTTACACCAAAAAAAAGGATCGTTTTTCTTCAGAAAGGAGTGGGACTGGCCCGACTCCCCCCCCAGGTATATTAAGGTTTGATCACAGCCACACGACAGCCATCAGCCTCTGCTGCCTTGGGGAAAGAGCTGGCAGACGCGCTTGTATGATGGGGACACCTCCCCATCTCCCAGGCTTCCCAGCACATGGAAACGCTCATGTACTTGGAGAGGAGTCGTCGATTCTGCAGCGCAAAAGGGTGGGAGCCAGCCGCCTCCCACACCACTTGCCAGCTGCTGGCTCGTCCGACAAACCAGCTACCATGCCAAGGCTCTTAAAAACAAACGGAGCTGAAACGCTTTTGCTCACTTAAAACTGCAGCCGAGTCTGGAGCTGCTGACGGAGATGCACGAGGAGCAGAGGGCACGTGCACAGGGAGGAGAACCAAGGGGTGGGTGAGAGCTCCCGACAGACAAGTCCCAGGGGAAATGAAGCCACGCAGCTGTTTACAGACAGGTCAGTGTCTGCCACGCCGTAACTCAGCCAGCAGCCTGCGCCAAGCCAACCCTCTACCCACAGTTCTATGAGCGGGAACATTAATGCTGGTAATTAGAGCCCACTGAACCTGGGAGGAGGGAAGAAGAGAGTGGTTCATCCACAGGCCTGTTTACAGACCCAATACATCCCGCAGAGGACAGGGAACAGTCAACAACAGCCGTAACTCCACAGAGCAATGCCAGCAGGTCAGACCAGCTCAGACTCACTGGCTCCCGTCCCCTCCTGGGGCACCTCTCTTTGCTCAGCATCCCATGACCCACCAGCACAGCAAACTGGGCAGCTCTGGCCGATCCTCCTCCCTGCGGGGAGCTCTAGGCATGCCAGAAGTGCTCTGAGCAGCGACAGGCCTCTGCCCTCTCTCCAGCCTCACGAGGTCTTTACTTCAGCAAACTACCCCCTCTCACCAACATGACGTAGCACTGGAGCTCGCACCACAGCACTGGTCTCCAGTAATGGATCTCATCCACACTACCCTGTCCAGCTCATTGAGTAACAAGCTCTGCTGTGAGGACAGCGAAAAGGAAAGGTCAAACACTCTCAAATACAGACTCTGTGCTTGCCCCGGTGAGCACTGGGGCAGACAGGTTTGGCCAGATAAAAGCCAGAGGAGAGCTGGTACCTGGAGCAGATGGCACAGTCCCTTAAAGGAGAGGTTTTCCTTTTTTATTCCTTGGAGGTAGATAACTGAGTTCAGACAAGACTATTTTTCCACATATGGAGTCTGAAGTAATGGGAGTTAACACAACCACTAGAACTGAAGTTACACCGACCGCCAGCTCCCCACCCCAGGTCCCCTTCGCTCCTGTGAAACCAAGAGCTGTGTTTTCAAAGCAGCCCAACACACAGAAGAGTTCTAGGTTCAGAACCACCACCACAGCTTTTGTCCCTGGGAGGGGAAGGGAAGCAAACAAGCACAACAGACTTCCAGGAGCCACAGCTCAGCCTGAGCAGTGGCCACGCAGCTGCTCTCTGCCTCTGCTCTCCAGTGTCACATTCTCCAGGAATTAAGTGATGGTACACTTTGGAATTAAAGGGGTTTGCAAAAAAACACTGTCATTCTGCTGCGCAACAACTCCTGTAACATCATCTTACTGCAGCAAATGGATTTCTTGCAGACCAAGGACAACCCGCGCCTGCGTGGCACTGTCCGCCCCCACTGTGAGGGGGGTTTTGGAGCACGAGCGGGTGCTGCTGGAAGGTGCGGAGCAGCTCCCCGCTCTGCAGCGCTGCCAGCAGCAGGGAAACCCAGCTGAAAAAAAGGGAATTTGGTCACTTTGCCCCAGCCCGAATGCTGTTGCTGATGCTGCCAGCAGCAGCGCCCAGCCCCGAGGTGGGTTTGACGTGGGAAGGGGGTGGTCATCCCAGGGAAACAGGCTGACTCTCTGGTCAGACAGGCACGGTCGTGCGGAGCCCAGTCTGCAGCAGAAGGTGAGACCCTGCCCAGCCCACAGCACGCCGGCTCCCCTGGCCCGGCTCAGCCCCACTCACCGCCATGTACGGCCGGCACCCTGCGTCCCGCGTTTTGGCAATGGAGTCCACGAGCTGCCCGCTAATGCCGAAGTCACAGAGTTTAATATTTCCATTTCTGTCCAGAAGAATATTGGAAGGTTTGATGTCTGCAAGGAAAGGAAATTTAAACCAGTAAGTCAGGGATGCAGGTTCCCATTTCAGCAACAGCAGCTGCA
>NW_010405262.1:0-10422 GCF_000710305.1 Buceros rhinoceros silvestris | reverse complement strand
GACGTCGGCGGCACCGCGCGATCACCATCGCGGTTGGACACGCTCGCTGCCGCCACTGAGGACCCTGGCTGGGAGCAAGAGGAGATGGAGCCAGCCCCGAAGACGCCACATGCCCGAGGCAGACACCTCAAAATCACGCTTCTATGGAAAAAAAACAGACCAAAGAGGCAAGGGAACAGCCATGGGGACACGCTCGTGCAGAAGCTGTGCTTCCGCTTGGGTGGAACGCACACCAGTGACACTTGGACTTGAAGCAACAGCCGCTTAAAATTCTTGCGATTGTTTCTGTAGGCGAGAAGACAAGACATGAACTTACCTCTGTGAATGATTTTCAAGTTTTCTTTTAAGTGGTTTAGTGCTTTCACAGTCTAGGAAAGAAAAATAGATGAAAAATAAGCAGATGTCACAAGATTCCTGTGACTATCAAACCTTTGGAGGTCCAAGAACAGGAGGGAAAAGCATTTAACACATTGAGAGATGGATGCTGGAACATTCCCTGTAACGAAAGTGGTCTTCTCCCAATCTTTGCCCACTTGGTGCAACCTGGAAGGATCACGCCCACCCTAGGAGCCGGTTCTGATTTAACACCCCACCACCAAATGGAGGAGACACGTAGGGAGCCTGATGTCACAGGAGAATTTCAAAATACCTCTAAAGTCGACCATTTTAATTCATTTGGTTCTGAAAAGATGGTTAAAACCCGTGACCACAGACTGCCTCAAAGGTGATGGTGAGGGTTCGTGTCGTGCTGCAGAGCCCTCTGAAGCTGTGCTGCCATAAGGATGAGGTCAAGTCCCAAAGATTGGTCCTTCCTGCTTGCCCAAGCCCTCGTTCAAGTGTTCAGGCAATTACAAGCTCTGCAGGCTTGGGGCAGCTGAAGTCCTGTCTCCTCCTCACCGCCCATCTCGCTCCTCCAGTGCAGGCTTCTGCTCTGGCAGCAGAAGCTGCTCCATCTCTCTGAACCAAAGAGCACCAACTGATTTGTAGGTAGGCCCATGGTGAAATGAGACTGGATGCCTGTTGGACCTGAGCTTCAGGTGAGAAAGCTGCTGGACTTGGTGACTGAAGGTTGGTTTAACTCGCAGCTGATCCTGCCAGAAGCTTCTGCCATCACCCTCAAGCAGGTGAAGCTGAAGCTCACAGCTCTTCAACCTGGGGTAAAAGAGGTCCAACATACAAAGAAGGGTGGGTGTTGGAGCACACTGAGCTGTGAGCTGCAGCAAATACCCCACCTGCACAGGATGAGGCTACCAAGGCAGTGCACACAAAGACCTTCTGGACCTGGAAGCCCTCAAGGTCTAAGACACTCAGGGCCAGTATTCCCATACTGGAGTTAATAAATGCTGAAAGAGACCACATTAGCTTCAAAAACATACACAGAAAGGTGTAACAAAATACTCACAGCTAAAGTGATTTTGCCTAGGATTTCTTCTGGAATAACATCATCTAATACACTATATACATATTTGTAAAACTTATCAAACGAGGTAGACATGAGCTCCATACAGATCCAACAGTCACCCTGGAAAGAGAAAAGAACCTGTGTTACCGCCGAGATAAAAATGAGCCACTAAAAACCAGTATGTACAAAGAAATCCCATGAACCCTATAAAATACATTAACAGCAACAGGCATTTGACGGGAAGGATGGAATTCACCATGAGTCACGTCAGCAATGGAAGACTCGCCCCCATCGCACCTCTCCCCACTCCACCAGCAGAGGAATCAAGCTGACCAGCTCAGACCTGATACCACGATTTAGACCCCTGAACCTACATGAATCCAAGTCTCAGAAACTGTTGGCTCTCTAGCAAGCTGCAGCACGGTGAAACACCACCGTGCACAGTAAGACTGAAAAAAATCCCCTCAGTTTGGGACTACTCTGCTGAGGACAGAAGACATTTCACACAATATTTGGAGATATCGTCTAAGCAAGAGAAAATGAAAATGTACCCAAGTATGGTGTCTGTGTGTTGATTTGCATCTTACGGTTAAATAATTTAAGCACAGAAGGACATTAAGCAGCTGCAGCGTGTCCAGAGAAGGGCAACGGAGCTGGTGCAGCGTCTGGAGCACAATGCGCTGAGGAGTGGCTGAGGGACCTGGGGCGGTTGAGCCTGGAGCAAAGGAGGCTCCGGGGAGACCTTCTGGCTCTGACAACTCCCTGACAGGAGGTTGAAGCGAGGTGGGGGTCAGTCTCTTCTCCCCAGGATCAAGCAACAGGATGAGAGGAAATAGGCTCGAGTTGTTCCAGGGGCGATTGAGGTTGGCCCTGAGGAACAATTTCTGTCCTGTTTGGGTTGTCCCAGCCCAGTCCAGGCTGCCCAGGGCAGTGGTGGAGTCCCCATCCCTGGAGGGGTTTCCCAGCCGTGTGGAGGTGCTGCTGAGGGACAGGGGGCAGTGGGGACCTGGCAGTGCTGGGGGAACAGGGGGATTGGAGGAGCTTGAAGGTCTCTTCCAATCAAAACAATTCTCTGATTCTGTAAATACACCTAAAACACTTGTGTGGGAGCAGCAGCTCATGCAGCTGGAGCTGCCCAGTGCTGCCGGGGTGGTTCAGAGTGTGGGATGTGCACCGGGTTATGACCGAGCTGCCCAGACCCGTGATATAACAAGCAACAAATAGAGGAGAAACTTCCCCAAAAATTACCATTCAGAAGAGAGATTTTTTTCCTGATCGGACAAAACACAGACCAGTGAACCTCTATGTTGATACGTGGAAATGAAATTAGGGGAAAAAAAAACAGGGTATGGACAATGCAGGCTCATGCTCCCACCCTGCACAGCCAAGTCACTCCAGTTTGAAGTGATCTCCTGGTGCTCAGGAGATCAGCAGCAACCCTTGAGTTACATTTAGCTGATGGCAAAGCTTGTACAGCCACACGTTTTAAGGCCGAAAAAGGCTTTTCTGCCACTCAGAACAACCTCCTGTGAAACACAAACCAAGGAAATGCACCCACCAAGATGCCTCCAGCCCAAATGCCTGGTTTAGTGGAAACTGAAATGCCCAGCACAGGTACCTGCTGGTACCAGCAGAGGCAGTGGTGCCACTCAGCTCGGTCCTGGGCTGCTAACACACGCACAAGGCTGTTTTCAGCGTCACAGACACGGAACTGCCCATGTGCCACCAGTGTTCTGGATGCTGCTGCTTTAGTGACAGCACATCCATCACCACCTCCTGTCAAAAGAGTGATGCTGCCTCCAAGCAGAGCCTCTCCCTTCCCAGAAGGCTGGACCTGCTTTCCTAGGCAGGCCTGATGGGCTGGCTGGGAAGAGGACTGTGGGTTCAGAGCCATGGGCAGCCCTGTTTCACTCTGTTCACTTGGCACCAGGCTTTTTACAGCAGCACAAGTTAGAGCATGAGCTGATCTCAACCACTCAAGGGAATTTCACATTTCACCCAAAATAAAGCAGAAGAGGACCAATCGAAAAGGTGCTGTGCCAGGCAGAGGCAGAGACACCCTGGTGAAACAGGCAAGCACAGCGGGCAGCAAGCACGGCCGGCGCTGTGGGAGGAAGGTGAGGTCAGGCTGCCAGGGAACAGCAGGGTGGCTGTGGAGGAGTGTTGCTGAGGACCCCTTTGGATTTAGACAGCAGAAATGAAATTAGGCAACATGTGCAGAAAATCTCCCTTTTCAGCACCAGCAACAAATGCAAAGCGCAGCTGAGGCACCTCCATGTTATCAAGAATGGCTCAGAGGAGGCAATGGGATCCAGCCCTAGAGATCACGAGGCACTGGAACCACACGGACCCTTGCGAGCTCTCTGCAGTGAAAGCAAACATGGACCTCTTCTCCTGGCTCAGGATCATCCAAAACATCACTTCTGTTTTGATCAGCTCTGTGTAGGAGATCGGTCCTGCTGTATTCCATGTTCTGGTACTTCGACTGCAGGGACTGGGCTGGTTCAAGAATGGCAGAGCATTGCTGACCACCGCACCGATACCCTGAGCATCTTCAGCTGCCCAGTGCCACCCAGGGCACAACAGCTGGGGGTGGTACCGCAAAGGCAAACTGAAGTGAGACAACAGGCAACCTTATCAGAGCCTCCAAAAGCTCCACGATACACTTTGTGCATCCGCAGGATTGGGCTGCGTGTGCAACTGAAAACTCAAACAAGAACAAGACGTTGTTTTCTGATGATAATTTAAGCATAGAAAAACCTGTATGTGATCAAAAGCACCAAAGGGAAGATTTGGTTTATGGTCTCCCGAAGTCAACGCCATCTAGAAATCCTGGATGTGGCATTTATTGACCTGGTGATGTAAAACTCCACCCAATCAACATGAATTCATGTCAGCGAGATCAATGAAAAACGATGACAGACCTTTCTATGCAGCTGGATTAAAAGATTAAAGATGAAAAACTCTTCCTGGGCCCTGAAAGGCGAACTGGGAGGCACGCCTGGCTGCTGGTCACCCAGTGCCTTTTCTGAGCAAATACAAACAAGTGCTGATGTGCGCGGGAAAGTTCTGCTTCACTGTGAATTGTGAGGACAAAACCCTCTTAAAGTTTCTCTTTAATCTATGCTCTTTTGGTTGATTTCCGATTATAAAAGGACAAAAGAAGCGTTTTAGTTTTCTCTTCCCATTAGAGCTATTCTTCCAAAGCATGTACTTCCGTCCTTAGTGAGTATTCAATCACTAGGTGCTAATGCACAGTTTGTGGGTATTCCAGGAACACCCCACGCGTTTCATTCTGTCCCTGCCCATCTCCAGGACATACAGGCAAACTGCTTAACCAGCAGCTGGGACCTTCAGCTTCTCAACGCAGAGTCCCAGAGTTCCCAGCCAACCACTGGGCACATCACGAAGATGCCACTGGCTGGAATACAGCTTGGCAGAAAAGGACAGGGCAAGTCCTGGTGGACACCAAGTTGAATGTGAGCCAACAACGTGCCCTTGCTGCAAAGGTGGCAAATGGTTCCCTGGGCGGCATCGGGCACAGCACTGGCAGCAGGTTGAGAAGCCTGATCCTGCCCCTTGACTCATCACTGGAGAGGCCACACCTGTAGTGCTATGTCCAGTGTTGAGCTCCCCAGTACAAGAGACACAAAGTCATACTGGAGAAAGCTGCTGAGATGACTGAGGGACTTGAGCATCAATCCCAATAGGAATGGCTGAGAGAGCTGGAACCGAGGGAGCCTGGAGAAGAGAAGGCTCAGGGGGATCTCACCAACATCTATAAATATCTGACACCAGGGTGCAACAAGGATGGAGCCAGGCTCTTTCCAGTGGTGCCCAATGACAGGACCAGAGGCAACAGGCACAAATTAACACACGGGAGGTTCCCTCTGAACATCAGGAAACACTTTTTCAATGTGAGGGTGAGCACTGGCACAGGCTGCCCAGGGAGGCTGTGGAGTCTCCATCCTTGGAGATACTCAAAAGCTGTTTTGGACATGGTACTGGGCAAGCGGCTCTAGGAATGCACATGCATGGAGTTGGACAAGGTGACCTCCAGAGGTTCCTTCCAACATCCATCGTTCTGTGATACCCATACCAGAGGCTTATCCCATCAGCACACTACAGGGAGTGGCCAACACTTTATGTAAGTTGCATCCACACCAGTGAGAGAAGGAAGATGTCATTGCCCTATGTCCTTATGTGACAGCGAGGACACTTCCTATGGACCAGGGATCGATCACAGGGACAGATGCCTCAAGTAATGCTCTCACAACCAAAGGTTTCCATAGAATCAGGGTGTTGTGCATCAGTAGTAGAGAGCAAACACCTTGTATTGACTGGCTGAGGGTACATCCATGATTCACACCACCGTCAGCATGGTGCTACCAACACATCCGTGCCAGCTCTTCCTGTCTCCAGCAGGAGGAATGAACTTCAGCTTTGAGGGTTCCTTCCAACCCAAACCGTTCTATGATTCATCAGTCACTGAGTCCCTTCCACAGCCAGAGTAACCAGTACAGCCAATGGTGGATCTACCGCTTCTGCACTCTCCTCTGGGCCTTCCTCTGATTCTCTTCACTCTCCGATGTCTACCAGATGCAACTTCCTTCTCTATTCTGTCAAGACGTCAGGCTGTGGACATGAAAACCATTCTGATTGCCACACATTACAACATCAGTCTCAGGGATTCTTTCTGTTAATGAAAAAAAGGTTGATTTTTTTCTACCTTGGATGGTTAGAAAACCAATTAATAGAGGAGTCCCCTCAACCGCTGCACTAGAAGAACGAAGGATGCCGTAACATCACGGGGATGTGCAACATGGTGACCTGAAGATCACAGCATCATCGACGAGAGCAGAGGCTGAAATGCTGTCCTCTGTTTTCTCAGCTTTGCTCCTGTTTCATTATCTCATGTAATGGGTGCTGATAAACCCAAATGAAGCCCCGGCAATCAGCTTACGGGTTTTGCATAGTTACACATTACACTATATACCCAGAGACACGTGGTAACAGAAGGGTGTCCCATATGACTGAAGAACAAGCAGCAAACCATGGGTTAAGATGCTGCCCACTGAGGGACAAGATCTGGCTGCTGCTCCTCAAGCTCTTCTAATCTTCTGGCCAATCATCTGCTTGAGAGAGCCACCCACTCAACACTTCAGCTCCTCTAAAGAGGCTCCAGTTTAAGTCTTTCACCTTTTAGGAGCAGGCAGAAGACGACTTCTCATCTGTAACTCCATCCATCTCTGAAGGACCTGAATCCTGGCTCAGAGCAGGCAGTGCTGAGAGGATCTGCCTTTTGGAACTTATTTCCTTGCTTTTCACCTTGAAGTGCTGGAACAAAGAGCTTTGTTCGTACATGCTTTGCTGTGAGACTTCCTGAGAGAGGTTCCATCTTTAGCAAGGTCCCATGAGTTCTTATACTCAAGGGGACGGTGCAGCAGCAACCTGGATCGCTCGCAGTTCTTTGGGAACAGCTCTGCTAAGTGGAGCAGGGGGGATGAGGCAGGTTCAAACATAGTGGCGAAATTCTTTTTTTCCCTTCCTGTGCCTCTCCCCTGTCAGAGTTTCCTGGCTTTAGAAGATGTAATTAACATTAGAACGTGTAATTAATGTGACAAGATGGAAAACCTTAGCAAAGCACACCTGAGCACCTTGGAAATATGTGACTTGGAACATCACCTTGGCAGCGAGGGAGCAAGGAGAGGGGAAGGCTGCTTCATTGCAGAAGAAATACCACTGAGGCTGGGGGGAAAAGGGGATTCCAGGGACCAACAGGATATAACCCAGAGTGACCTTACTGGAACCTTCTCCAGACGAAGCACACGAGGAGCCCTGAATGGCTGCAGGAGCACAGGAGATCTGGACAAGGAAAGGGTGCAGCAGAAGCCAGGCTGACATCTGGGTGTGATCAAGGTAGGTTTTTCTACTACTTGTGCATTCATACTCACATCCTGGGATATGCCTAGAGCTGCAGGGAGCTAGCTGCAGGCTTGCACAGCTCTCAACATGTTGCTCATCAGCATCTGGCAAGACACTGTCTTGCCCACAGACTTTTCTTCACACCAGCTGACAGCCTTATCACCTACTTCAGCAGAGCTGGAAATGTTCAGCCAAGGCTGCGGCTCCACACACTGTAGGAGCTGGTACCACGCGAACAGACAATGCCTCCTGGCCCAAAACACCTTCGTGTTTAGACAGATAAGCAGCAGCAGAACATGGAAGAAGGAAGGATTATTATCCCTATTTTGGAGACTGAGGTTTAAAGCCAGAGGAGTGACCTGGCGCAACTGCAGAGGCACTCTCTGGAAGCACGAATTGAATATTCAGTTCCAGTTTTGGGCTTTAACTACAACATTGACCTTCTTCCTCTAATAGCTCACCAGCAAAGCCCTGCAAGACCCCACACAGGTTGTCGTGCTCAGTAATACACAAAGATGACTAACGGCAGTAGGTCTCCATTTCCCTTCTTCCCTTGAGGAGATGTGCTGGATTTATGTTGAAGTAGCAGAAAACGGGCAAGACTCCATGTCTACCCCCCATGCTGTGCCAGCTTCACCACCAGAGCAGTTCCAGGAGGAGCAAAGACTCCAGGTAAGAGAGCTGCGAGAGCTTCTGTTCTCTGCAGGAAGAAGATGCAAAGGTCAGGTCTGTCTTCTCCACAACTCTTGTTCTGGAAAATGGATCAAACACCTGCAGTCCAGCACTGCTCACCAGGGCTGTGTTCCTCTTCTTGTGCCTGCAGTGAACAAACTCAGCTCAGTCCAACAACTGGCCTCCCACCATGGCATGAGACTTTCCAGGCCGCATGGAGAAGACCAGCTTCCCAACTGTTTTACTGGTCATTTGAAGCTAGATGGCAATGGGGGATGGCTGAGCAAAGCACGAGGAGACAACACAACACCTTCTGTTGGCCCTGCAGCACAGTATCTACCTTAAATTGCAATAAACAGGTGCTGACAGAGTCACAAACATACAGGTTTAACATCGAAACAATTAAATTATGTCAAGATTAAGAGTGGTCAGCTGACATAGCTTTGAATGCTCCAGTTCTGTTCTTCACATGGACACATCGCGTCGAATAACCCTCTCCACAGCACACACTATCTGTGTGCATCAAAGGACCAAGCAAAATTCCAGCCCCCAGGCAGGCTGCTGCAGATGGGGCTCCTCTCAAGAACAGTCATGCAATTTTGGTCTCTGTCCCAAAAGGACATGGTAGAACTGGAAAAAATGCAGAGAACAGCAACGAAGAAGATCAAAGGTCTGGAAGGGTGCCATGTATGACACAGGCTGGCACTTATCAGGCTGGGTAAGCCATGACAGAGGGTGAATATGGCAACCGTCCATAAAATACTCAGTGGCCTGGAGAGGGTGGATAAAGATCAAGTGTTTTCTGCCTCTTCAAATGCAAAAACTAGGGGAATAACAAGGGGCACTGCTCAAAAGAGCAGGATGAAAATTCAAAATGAATCAAGATGAAGACTGGGGGAGACAGCCAAGGTCCAAAAAGTCCATGTACTCATGGGGAAACCAAACACGTTCATGGAAAAAAAACTCAGTCCCTCAGCATAAGGAGAGCACATCGAGCTCAGAAGACACTCAGCTGACCACAACTGAGGGCTACGGTGATGCATCACATGTTTCTGCAAGCGGATACCATGGGCTGCTGGCAGAGACAGGAGACCTTGTGAGGAGATCTGGTCTGACCCAGCATGGCTGCCCTTGCTTTGTTACATATCTGCAGGTACAAACCACTTCAAAGCAGACACACAGCAACTAGGAGTCTGTGACACAGCCTGGGTACAGCCATCCATCCATCCACCCATGCGACAACCTTATGGGGAGCCGAGATTACCACGGCAGCCACCTTCACCGCAGGGATATGGACCCTCCACATGGTCACATCCCACAACCATGACCTCAACCACTTCTCTGTCCACACCTGGTGCTGCAGAGCTGCACCCAGCCCAGCAGCACACGCTGCGTGGGTGAGTCGCAGACCCGGAGCCCGTCAAAAAAGAAGAGATGCAGGAAAGGAGGAGAGGCTGAAACATCAGAGAGACGTAACAACAAACGGGAGTAGCACGTGTGTGCTCAGCGGTACCCAGACGTCTCGGTCTGCTGGTTAAACACCTGTCGTTAGAAGTGGAGAGCTAAGAAACCTAGCAGGGATTAACTTTCTCTCCTTATTGCAAGTTGGAAACTGTGAAGAAAAACAGAAAAGTAAAAACCAAACCCTGCTCTGAAGGCAGGAGGTTTGGAGTGCCCACCTCTCTGAAGAGTGCGCCATAAAACTGAACAATATACGGGCAGTCACTGCTTCTCATCACTACATCAAGGTCCATCAGAAGCTGCTTCTGTTCCTTTTCATCCACTGTTGACCGAATTCTCTGAAAGAGGAAGAGTGGCAGAGACTCCATCACTGACATGCCATTACCGTATCCTCAGACCCGCTTCTGGCAGAACACGCCAGGGACCCCAACCCAGGGCTGAGCAGGCAACCCCCACCACAGCTCAAACACGCTCTGGAGAATTACACTTGTTCTCAAATAGAAAATACCACAGAAAACCCCTAAAGCCATTTAATTCAGACTATAAAATCCCCAGACCCCGCAGGAGCATCAACATTTCCAGATGAAATGTCAGAATGCAATTAAAGAGATTTCATTGAGAACTGCGGCAAAACAACGTATGCGGGCCTTTGTTTCAAAACAAATTCCCACACAGTTCTTGGCCACGCTGGATGGGTCTTGAAGGCTGTTTTGAAATTTAACCAAGGAAAGTTATGTTTAACATTTCTAAGATAAGCACAGAAGACAAGAAGGGCTCTTCCACCGCGCCTCCATGGCTGGCAGGTGAGAAGGGACCATCACACAACTGAGGGGACACATTGCTCTGGTGACGCTAATGGTGGGCAACCATCTCACGGGCTCTTCCTGTAAAACCAACAATATTTTACCCAGCACTGGTCTAGGGAACATTGACGCTATGTAAAAGACACTTTATATATATAT
>NW_010405261.1:11138-16513 GCF_000710305.1 Buceros rhinoceros silvestris | reverse complement strand
GAGCCGCCCCTCGGGTGGAAGGCCGCCCTGCTGCTGTGGGGAGCACGTAAAGAGCCGCCCCGAGGCCCCCGGGGCTGAGCCTGACCCGTGGTCACCGCCCTCAGGGGTGCGGTGCGGAGCGGAGCGGAGCGGAGCTGCGCGGCCCTGGCGCTGACCCACGAGGTGGTTAACGCTGCGGAGGTTAACTGTGCAGAACGTACTCTGTGTCTTCTGTTCTGAGGAGAGAGAAGCAGGCTGGAGTGCTCCAGTCACCAGTAGGTGAAGTATTTTCTAGCCTACCCGTGAGCTCCAGACTACTCTCACCCTACCGACCTGACACAGAGAGAATGTAACATATTGTTGGGGAGGACCCAGAGGAGGCCACTGAGGTATCAAGGAGCTGGAGCACCTCCCCCGTTAAGACAGGCTGAGACTATTGGCATTGTTCAGCCTGGGGAAAAGACTGCTGGGAAACCTTGTGTGGCCTACAGGAAAGATGGGGAGGGACTTCTTATCAGGGAGTGTAGTGACAGGACGAGGGGTGACAGTTTCATACTAGAAGTATACTACTAGACTTAGATTAGATGTAAGGAAGACATTCTTCACTGTGAGGGTAGTGAGACACTAAAGCCCCAGAGAAGTTGTGGGTGCCCCATCCCTGGAGGTGTTCATGGCCAGGTTGGATGGGGCTGTGAGCAACCTGGTCTAGTGGAAGGTGTCCCTGCCCATGGCAGGGGGGTTGGAACGAGATGATATTCAAGGTCCCTTCCAACCCAACCCATTTCATGATTCTGTGATATTTTGGAATAATGGGAGTGTTTGCACTGCTTTATGTGATGGTCAAACTTCATGTTTTTTGTCTGTTGTTTAGGGGTTTTTTTATTATTATTTGTTAAAAAAAATTGTGCTGCAAAAAGGAGGATCATGACTGCAATCTATCCTGGCTAAAGGCACTTTGCGAATGGTCACATTTTAGCCTGTTATTGGTGAGTACTTTGCAACTGCATGTGAACACTAAGCTCTCCTGTGGTATTCCCTGCAGCACCGCCTCTCCATCCTCAGGGCTGCCAGGTCTGCTCTGTTTGACCACAATATGGCCTCAGCACTTATTCCATAAGTGAATATGAGATAAAACTCTGGAGAAGCTTCTGCTACTATAAAATCCTGCATATGTCCCACAGCTATCTTGACTTTTGCTGCTTCATTAAGGGTCTTGGTACTCATTTGATGTGAAACTCTTTTGTTTCAAACATTGATTTAGATATCCAAAATGTCTCTGGGAGGCTGTATTTGACAATTCACTCCTCTATGATGACATAGCCGTGTGTTTTAGTATAGCTCATCCATGCGGGAGCCAGAACTTTTGTGGAAGTAGCTCAGCATCCAGAGAAACAGCAGACTTGCCGTGGCAAGTGTGCCACAGCCTGCATTGCCTTTTGATCAAAGGGCAGAACAATATTTGACCAGTGCTCTGCTAACACATGCCTCTTTCTCTGAGAGAAGGTGAAAAAAGGGGGAGTGTTTTTCTCTGTAACAAAGCCATGATGCTCTTGCAGAAGAGCAGCAGCAGCAAAGCTGGTTAAAGAGTGGATTTACAGCAGTTGCTCAGTCTCTCTCATCTCTGAAAGCACAAACTACTGTTAGAAAACGGCAGTTCAAACAACTTGCTTCTTGAGAATCTCCATGGAAAAACAAGCAAGAGTGCTCTCTTTCCTCTCTGTCTTTCCCCGTCCCTCAACAAATCGTGTGACTGTTTCCTACTCCTGCCTGCAGCGCCTCTTCCACCCACTAACTTCCTTGGGTTTGTTGAGACTTTTGCATGAAGAATGGGGCAACGCACAGGAAGCAGTGGTTTGTGAGTGGGATCATACGCTTGAGACTAGCTTACAGACGTACCATAATGTACTGCTTTTGTTTTCACAGTCTGGTCTTTCTAACTCTGTTCCTGTGGTTGAGGCAGAGCTCCTGTACCCGTGGGTGGGAATGCAGAAGGAAAATGTTAATAACGGTTTCTGGCAATTAACTTGCTTTCTTTCATAGTAAAGTGTAGAGTTTGTAGCTCAGAATCTTACCCTGCAGCATAGGTTATTCTTTTGTCGTGTGTCACCTCTCTTGGCCCATCAGGATTGGTTCCCTTTCCAAATACCGGCCCTGAGGCTACCATGAGTGACTCATCCCTGCCGTTCCTGGCTGGAGCAAACACTGTGGAAGAGCAGAGGGCTCGATGGGAGAGAAAGCGCAGCCGGACAGCCAAGGAGCTGCTGGAAACTGAACACAAATACCTCGAGCAGCTGGATTTGGTGGTCACAGTGAGTATTTCAAGCGGGGAAGGCACAAGAGCAAGACTTTGATACATCGCTACTGCCTGGGACAGCTGCTGGGGCTGAAGGGTTTTGTTCATTTTTCTTTTACCTCCTCTGTAATAGCTGATAGCTCATGGGTTTGGTCTGTACACAGACATAAATCTTTAGGTTTTTATTGTATAGGGGACTCACCTTAAGATGCCTAAGATGTGTGAAACATAGGGGTATAGATGAGAAAAAGATTAACAACAAGGTGGTGAAAACCAGATGTGCCTAGGAATACTGAAATAGAGTCTATTGGCGCTGTAGTGCTGTTCCACGTGTTTACAGTTACTGTCAAAGTTACAAAGAAGGCTCACGTCTGATGATAGGTATCTTAGGTAGCATTCACAATATTTTATCTTTTTGAGCTAAAAAGTGCAAGCTGCCACTTACGCTTCTGCTGCGTGCCATGAATAATCTTTGAGTGACCTGTGAATTATACCTGTTTGAAATTCTCTTTTTTCTACTTAGTTCTTTGTGAAAATTTTAAAGGCCAAAGGGACACTGAAGCCTGCTGTGTTAGGAACCATTTTTGGACCCCTGGAATCCATATATTCAGCTAGCCAGTAAGTGAACACACTGATAGGATTCCAGTAATTACATGGGAGGACCCTGTATTGATAAGAAAGTAAGATTTCAGGAAATAAAGCTAACACCTTGTAAAACAGTATTTACTTCTAGCACTGCTACTCCTGCTCTATGGTATTTTTGAGGGCTGTTTTCTGTAGCTTACTGTGTGACCATCAAGCACGTACTTGGGACAGAATCTGGATGTGAGGTGGAAACTGATAAAGGAAGGTCAGCATTGGAGTGAGCAGTGGGAGGTCTGGAAATGCCATCAGTAATGTATCCCTCACGAGCTCTCTTTGCTTCTTGTGGACAGTGTTCTCTCACTTCACCTGGAGAGAGGGAATTTGGGACCAGGATTGGAAAATTTCTGTCAGAATCTGGAACTGTATGGCCACTACGCTGAGAATTTGGAGCAAGCAAATAAAACCTTGACAGTAAATATCTCCTTTATTCTTTGTATTCTTTCTTTCCTCTCTTCATTCTGTGACACAGCTACATCCTTCTCTTTTTATTCTGTTTCTGGAGTGATTTTCTTCCTTTTTCTGGGCTGCTGCTACTTTCTCAGTCTTCTGTAATCGCATGGCGAAAACTCCTCTACTTATTTAAAGCTTCAGATTTTTGGAGCTTGTTTCAGGTGTTTGTGTATGTATGTGCATACGCTGAGCACAGCTTTCTCAGACAGTTCTGTATTTACTCCCACACCTCCTTGGCTGACAAGCCTGCAGACTTTGCAGTGGGAACACTAGGGGACATTGATCTCTTTCTGGAGAATTATCAGGTCTCCTAGTCTTTTCCGTTACCACTAGGTGTATCCTTTTCCTTTCCATTTTTTTTCCCCTATGGTAGAAGAAAAACTTTCCCTTCCCACTTACACCTCCAAATACAACCTGTCTTCCCAGAAATTTTAGAAGGATATATTTTTATTTCAAAGTCCTGATACCTGTATCTGGAATTTAAACCACTCGACTTCCAGTTTTTGATTATGCTTGTTCACAGCTGTGAGAGATACTGGGATGTTTCCCTTCTGTTCTGTTTGCTTGCAAATCTTCACACTTCTGACTTCTCAAGAGAAAAAGCCATTTTGGATACTTTCCTTGAGGTGATAGGAATGCAGGGCTGCATTGCTCTGTCTTGAAATGAGTGGCAAAAAGCCACAGGAGGACTCCCTGTTTTCCTATCTGAGTCAACCTCATTTCCATTTGCTGAGTATACTAGATTTATTCTGCTCTGTGTGTGTGAAGAGAGGATACTGTTTGACCGTGGCCACAAAAGAAGTTGTTGCTGCTTGCATTTTAGGACTAGAAACCTAAACTCTAAGAGTTTTAAAAATTTCAAGATCTGGTGCAGCCTAGGGCACATGTTTCTTTCAATAGTCTCAAAGCTCTATGCCTCTTCTGATGCACACAGGAGCAACTGAGGAAAAACAAGTCATTCCGACGGTTTAAGAAACTCCAGGAGACTCGACCTCAGTTTCAAGGGAGGAAGCTAGAGGACCTGCTTCCTTTGCCGTTGCAGAGGTTGCACCAGTAAGTAAGCAATTCTGAGTCTTCAAGATGTTAGTACAAGAGGGGGAAAAAGAAACATAACAGTGTCTTGGTTGCTATGGGAGGTAAAGTTTCTTAATACATCTTAAAATAGTAGCACATAGACAGCAACGAAACAGACATGAAGATGTCCCTGTAAAGTGGAATCAGTGTACGTGCCGTGTACGTCAGATGATGCAGAGAGGTCACTATGTTTAGCCCTGGCTCTGAAGCCCTCCACCTAGCTCTTGGGTAGAATCGAAGTGGAGGCTCTCTATCATCTTCGTAACTAACAGAAGTTAGGCCCTGAACAGAAGGAAGCTTTCTGATGTGCTGCAGAAGTGATGCTCTTTGCCACAGATGGTTTTGCTCTGCTTTTGTGCAGTTGCTGACCTGGAGCTTTGTAAATCTCCTCTCTTGTAGATGGTTGCTTTTGGAGGGTGTCACTGGTTTGGCCGAGGTGAGCCAGGGTCCGGTAACGATAATACCTTCCCCTGTGCCTCCATAGATAGGGGAAGGGAGAAAAGAATTCGTGAGACCTCTAATATGCTTTTTGCAAAACTGAAACAAACTTTAATAACACTATAAACTGATATACATTAGATACAAAGGCAAACCAGTAAGATATTGGGGGGGTTTTAGGAAATGGCAAGGCGGGGTAAAGATGGTGATGGCCATGTGGCGCTGGAAAAGGGAACCGCGGCAAGGAAAAAACACCGCGGCAGCATGATTTTACCAGTCTATCGTGGATTAGAAGCAGAAGCAGGCAAACCCGGTGGCGAAAAGCGTAGCAAGCAGGGAAATGGCTCCTCGGGCGTTTGGGATCCTGGTCCCACACGGCACGCACAGCTCAGTGGGCAGCGGCAAGGGGGTTTTTCTCCCAGCTCAGCGGCAGTGGCGCGGCTCCTCGCAGCGAGAGCAGCTGTCCCCTGACACGGGGACAGCGCAAAACAGCAGG
>NW_010405261.1:8927-10910 GCF_000710305.1 Buceros rhinoceros silvestris | reverse complement strand
AGGCTGGCCATCTGCTGCTTCTTAAAGGGTCAGCACCCGGAAACGGAAAGAAGCCCACCAGAACTTTTAACCAATTGATGTCACATTTATATGTACATGGCAGGGAATACCTGATTGGTTAGTTTACCCGAAAGCTTCCAAAACAGGGTAAGTTTTGGCTAACCTAGGACAGAGGGAGATAAGATTAATAAACGCGGGGGAGTTCTCTTCCCTCTCTGTTTATCAGGGCCTTATGCTTTCCTCAGATTTGGTGCCTATTGTAGTTTTCTGAGCCTAGATATATCTAGTCTGGATTGCTCCATTCTCCCCTTGAGGGATCAGCAGGCTGGCTGCACAAGGTGAGTGCTGCAGACACTCAAGGGCTGCCCTTTCCTGGAGAGGGTACGTGGGTGATGCAGAGTGCGGGTAGTTTGCCACTATAGATCAGCAGCCATGGTCTTAGCCATGCTAAAGCAAATTTCAGAGACAGAGAACCTCGTTTCTTTAAAAGTAGCTCAGAGTGAACATACCACAGCCTTCCAGGTGGCTTAATGTCACCTTTTTAATCAGCTTGGCAGATATAAATTTAAGCTTTTTTTACTGTAATTCTTTGATTATTTCTTTAAATTTGCAAAATAGTAGTGTATTTGTTGCTGTCCAACTGCTTTGAAAAATAGTGGCTTTTCAACAGAAGGTTTACTTTTTTCATTAATCAGGTCTTTCATGTTCAAGTTTCTTTGAAACTCTGTTACATATTCTGCAGGTCATATGACAGTTCGTAAATCTGTTCAATGTGATATTTCTTCTGGCATTTCAGACTGAAAATAGTTTGACTTTATTGGGAGAAAGATCAGATCTCCACAAATGCCTTTCCGGTAAAGGCTGGAGAGGAAAAAAGAAAAAGGCGTCTCCTAATTCTTATAGAAATGCCTTTATTTTCTTGTGTGGGCACGAAACATATGGTATGAATGCTACCATTCAGACATCAACAAATAAATAGTTCAAAGATAAATTTGTCTGTTATTGAAAACATTTTTATGTGAATGCTAAGAGAGTCTCATGAACTTAAGTAATATGTGAGGCTGCTTTTATCAGATCCCTGGGAAATGCCAAAGGCTTGCAAATGTATAAGATACTTGTATTAATTAGCTGATAAAATGAATGTGACTGAAGAACTACGACTGAAAGCTGCTTGCTTAGGCTTAGAGGTGTGTACTACATCTCTCAGTGCGCTGTTGTTCATCATTCTGTCACTAACAGGAGGTGCTGCTGTTCCTGGTATCTTTTCGTGAATGACCCTGCTCTCTCTATCTTAGGTACAAGCATTTTGTCAGAGACCTGCTGGAGAACACCAGCCCAGACAGTGCTGAGTACCAGAAACTTGCAAGTATGATTCCACCTTTAGATGCCAGATGGCACTTTAATCACTGTAGCCTCCTTGCTAACAATACTTCAATTCTTGTTTTCTGGCTACTTCCACAGGAAGAAAAGTCTTCCTCTGTCTGGGGTTCTAGTGGATTACTATTTCCATATTTCTCCATCTTGATCAAGATGTCCCTGAGAACACATTGGGAATAAAAATGTAAATGACTGGAAAAGTGGCCTGGGGGTTAGGTTGGAGAAATGACAGCTCTATTTTTTATGATGTGCGTGCTGAGGCACTGGAACAGGTTGCCCAGAGAAGCTGTGGGTGCCTCATCACTGGAAGTGTTCAAGGCCAGACTGGTCGGGGCTTTGAGCAACCTGGTCTAGTGAAAAATGTTTCTGCCCATGGCCTAGATGATCTTTAAAGGTTGCTTACAACCCAAAGACTATCAATTGAATGCTTCAGTTTTCTAGCATAATTCATGTCCTTAGCGCCATTTTCACTAGCATTTGACTAGCAGTTGTGGGGCATTTTTCCTGTTTTCCAAATACAGGAAATTATTCTTCTCTCTGTTTCTAAAACTGCTGAAGACTTGGTTGGAGAGGGGCCTGTAGAAGTCATCTAGTCCAATCTCCTGC
>NW_010405261.1:6391-8773 GCF_000710305.1 Buceros rhinoceros silvestris | reverse complement strand
TGAAATTACTGAATAAATCTGTTGCTGATACTTAGTTTAAAATATTTGCTTCTTGATTTTACCTTTTCACAGCAAGATAGATAAGGTATAATAGGTACTAGGTTGTGATAACCTCAGAATATGCTGCTGTAATTTCAGAGGCTGGGAAGTCTGTTTCTGAGGTATCTCGGTGGGTTCAAGACATCATTCAAAAGAGAGAGAACTCATTGCAGCTACTTCGGGTTCAGAAACTGCTCAAAGGACAGAAGACTCAGGTTTTGACTCCAGGTGAGTCTTAGTGACAGCTCTGTTTTATTTTAGCCAAGCTGAGATAACTGGAGATATGCTTTCCTTCATCTTTGACTCATATCAGCTAGTTTTCCCCTTCTGCTCAAATTCCATAGCTAGTAATTCAGGCACTTTTCTGTCGCTTTGGTGGTTGTTGTTTTTTTTTTTTTTAAATTGATATATTTTGAGTAGGGATAAGCAGCAGTTTAATTGCCTGACATTCAGATTAGGAGAAGCTCATGACATGTAGTTAAAAGGTTAGTAATAGGAACCTAAGGAGGACCAGGAGCCCAGTTTAAGTCCTGGGTGAGAAAGACAGACATTAAATAATTTTGGAAGAGTGTAAGAGGTGGTGGTGTCCTTACTCCGTTGTAGGAACCACAGATTTCTAAGTGTCAAGGGTTCAAGAACTGTGGTGGTTTTTACATTAAGGTACAAGCTTCATGGACTTCTGCTCATGTCCTTTAGATGAAGAAACTTCTTTTATCTGCATGGTTAAATTGTGCAGAAATCAGAGTACCTGTGTTGATAGCTGAGATACATAAAGTCACAGTTGCTGGAATATAAGATCGTTTAATTGGATAACAGGTTTCTTCATAACCTCTTGTGTCACTGGGTGCTCTCTACGCCCAGAGCACACTCCAAGCTACATATGGAATATGGTGAGAAATGTGTCCATTTATTAGGCAGTTACGAAACGGTCATTTGGGGCCTCACCTGTGCCCTCACTAAACACTGCTATTGCAGAGGCCATCTAGAAACAGTGCTGCAGCTGGAGAGGACTGTTACAGTCACTGTGTGTAAAGGTCTCTAAGACTTACCTCTAGGTACTTGTGAATGTGGTTTTAATTCATACACGTGTTTTCTTGGGTTAAAAAAAACATGGAGAACTAATACAATAACCCCATGATTTAAAAAAAAACCCAACAAATGCACAAATCAACTTCAAAACAGTATAGCTAAACCAGAAATGGCCATAGTTTGAAAGAGTATAGGGTCCACTTTTTGTTTTGGTCTCCAGATATTCTGAGACATGTAGTAGGACAAGTGTTGAAGGTCTCTAGCCATCTTTCCATTGCTAGGACAGAGTACTGTGATGGTTGTGTTTTCTGTTAGCTGGACTAAAATAGTAGTATTGTGAGCAGCAGGAAAGCAAGAGGCAGCTGGGGCTTGCAATTTTTAGTCCAGCTTTCCAGAAACAATCTAGCTTTTGCAGAACTGTTAAGATTGCATCCTGTTACTAGGAGGGAAGAAGTGAGAAACCATGTGATAGATTCAGATAAAAGGGGTAGCTTCGGAGATGGTTACCTCAAAGTGGGCAGTGTCTCTGGGATGTACTGCTCCCAATGAAGAGACCACACTTTCCTTGCTGCCTTCCATACACAGGGCAAATACCATCTTAGCCAGATCTGCCTTCTTAACACAGCGCCATGTTCTGTCATCCTTAGCTTCCCTAGGCATAATTCCTTGCCCCCCTTTCACAAGAATTTCCTAAATCATGTGCCCCTGGGAATGCTGAACATGGATCAATGTCCCAAGACTTGAGGCACAGTGCAGCTCAGACTGAATGTCAGGGAATCATCACAGCTTAGCCTGAGGAAAAGATTTCCAGTCCAGCCTCATGCTGCTGGCTCCTTCCTTCCATGCGTTTGTTAAACTCGACTGATTCCTGCACCTCACCCTTCTCTTTTTCAGTTTCTTGTGCGGATAACAGGAGTGGTTCCTGGGGACTGAGCTAAGCAGGAATTCACTTGCTACTTGTGAATGTAGCATATTAAGAAAGACAGAAGCCATAATTAAAACAAAATTGTGTTATTCTCTAAAAGGTACTTACTAGCTCAGGCCAGAAGCTAAGGCATGAAAAGCAGAGGCTGAAATTCTCTGGCAGGTGTTTCCCAGACCAGGCCAGACAGCAATACCTTATTATGATTTTACTTTTTTACAAATAATGTTACTGGCAGAAGCCTTCATAATTCCCATAAGTTGATGGTTGTCTTGTACAGTAATCCTCCTAGTCAGAGGCACTGCTTTAATTATTCCCTTTTGTATAGATGCTTTTTTTTTTATTGCTGCCTACAGCTAGGTTTAACAAATTGTCTTTATTTTTTCCTGCTG